>NW_008679242.1:0-22655 GCF_000695815.1 Acanthisitta chloris | reverse complement strand
CGGCCGGGGAGGAGGTGCTGCGTGGGGCGCCTGAGCTCCCGGCGCGGGAAGCCTCGGGATGCTTCCCTCCCGCACGGCGCTGGAGCGGGGTGCCCGGGAAAGGTGTTAGAGTGGAAAGGGATGGTTCTCCTTACTTGTGTTACCTGCAGCATCTTAACCTAGTTAAATACGTTGTACCGCAGTTGGAGAGAAAGGGACTGCCACTGTATCCTGCCCTTCCCTGAACATACGTGATGTTGAGATAATGTCATAGGCAGCTGCCACAGCTACTTCGAATAGTGCTGTGACATAGCTAACAAAAACCAGGCCTACTTTTCATTTTGTGAAACTTCTTAAAAGTTATTTCTTTTTTTCAATTAGCCTTGATGATTGGGCTAAATGTTACTTTCCTTAAAGCCATGGAAGAGGTCACATGAATTTGTATACTGGTGATTGAAAATTTCTGCTTGTTGGAGACGATGATTGTAAGAAACAAAGGGTGTTGGGCACAGCTTCTTTATTTAGGTGAGTCAACCAGAGGTGATACTTTCCTGAATCTGCTGTTTATAAACATGCAAGTCAAGGATCTGGTAATCATTAACAGCCTTGGCTGCAATGGCCATGGAATAGTGGAGTCCAAGACCCTCAGTGCAGTGAGGAAGGCTAGTACAGAACTTGCATTCTATCTAATTGACCTTTCAAGACTCCCAACTACTGGGGAAACAACAGATTTAAGGGAGGCAACTTTGAAAGTTGGAGAAGTTGAAGAGATGAAGATCAGTAAGGACAAAGATATTCCACCCTTGTTACTCATGAGAAGTAAATGGGCATAGAGGGGAAGAATCACTTCTTTTGACCTGCTGGCCACACTCGTTTTGATGAAGCGCAGGATTCCATTGGCTTTCTGGGCTGCTAGTGCACACTGCAGGCTCATGGTGAGCTTCTCATCCACTGTCACTCTCAAGTCTTTCTTCTCACTGCTGGTTTCAGTTCCTTCCCCACCCAACCTGTAGCTGTGCCTGGGATTGCCATGGCCCAGATATAGGACCTTGCACTTAATTTTGTTGAACTTCATGAGGTTTGCATTGTCCCACCTCTCAGGCCTGTCAGGGTCCCTCTGGATGGCACATCCCTTCCCTCCAGCTGTGACTGCCCCACACAGCTTGGTGTCATCAGTGAACTTGCTGAGGGTGCACTCAATCCACTGACCATGTCACCAACAAAGATGTTGAACAGTCTCGGCCCCAGCACTGAGGGACACCACTCGTCACTGGCCTCCATATGGACAATGAGCTGCTGACCACAACTCTCCATGTGCAACTATCCAGCCAGTTCTTTATCCATTGAGTGGTCCACCCATCAAATCCATGTCTGTCCAATTTAGAGACAAGGATGTCATGCAGGACAGTGTCAAACACCTTGCGTAAGTCCGGGCAGATGATGTCAGTTGCTCTGCCCCTATCTACAAATTCTGTGGCCCCATCATAGAAGGCCACCAAATTCATCAGGCATGACTTGACCCTGGTAAAGCCACGTTGGTTATTACTGATCACCTCTTTGCTTTTCATGTGCCTAAGCATAGCTTCCAGGAGAATCTGCTCCATGGTCTTGCCAGGCACAGAGGTGAGACTGACTGGTCGATAGTTCCCTGGTATCCCTTCTATCCAGTGACAGTAATACCTATTGAATTGTCAGCACTGTAATGGCTATAGCATCTAAAGTTGATTTGGGGATTTCTTCTGAAGAAGCTTCCTGTGTAGAAAGCATTTTATGCCAAGTGTTTTTTCGATTTTTATTTTCCCAGGCACCAGTGACCAACCAGAACAAGAGCAAAAATGCACAGCTTGTGCAAGGTAAGTTGCTGTGTTTCATATGTGAAAATTATTCTGGAAGTGTTTCATGCTTTTTTTTACAATGTGAATACATGCTGTAAACTAATGAGAAATTGTAATATATTTAATATCAGCAGAACAGGAGAAATGCTGAGCACTACATGAAATAACAGATGTGAAGCAACACATTCTTCATAGTTGTTCCTCCTTAAATCTGCTGCAAGTATACATTCCCACTGCTATAAAGGAAATATTGCAGGTGAAATGTGAATTAGAGAAAACTGGAACATCATGCTTGCAAATGTTGGTTTTCAACAGGTATTGATTAAATACAAACTTGAGTGAATTTCCAGGTGTTTGGGGATTTTTTTGTTTTCTCACCAGATGAATAGTATCACACATCTCAGTAACACAGTCTAAAACTGAGTTGCTGAACTTGTCACTTCGTGTTAAAGATGCACAAACTTGCAGCCATGGAAGCTGAAGTTAAACAAGCTATTGTCAGTGACTTTTCTGAAAATATGTTGGTAATGGATACACATAACACAGGGATCCCTCTCAAACCTGTGGTGTCAGGGTATCTCTAGGTCTTTGTTGCATTAGTAAATTAAACATGGAATGACCAGTTCTTTTCAGCTGAGGCCAAATAGTGCAGACAGAGTTTGTCCACATATTAAGTTCTACTCCAGAACAGATTGGTCATGTCCAGGCTGAAACACTCCTGAAGCCAAGCTAACTCCTGAACTATACCTGACTGTTATTTGAGAGGTCTACTGGTTAATCTGAGCCAAAAGGGCATAAAAAAACTTCTTAGTGTCATGGAGTAGGTGATGGAGCTGCATTTCTCTGGCAGTGCCCTGACACTATCTGTAGTTAACCAAAGGTTTCGTTGATATTCATTCAGTGATCCAAGCTCATGTCCTGTGGAACATACAGTGACATAACTATTAATATCCATACTAGCAGTATGAAGTCAGGAATGTAGAAAGCACAAAGATGCATGTTTGCTTTTTACATACAATCATTGCAAACGAATGAAGGTATATGAAGTTCATAGGCTTTATATGATGCCATTGCAATGTTAGCATTAGTAACTGCAATGCTTCCAGACTTGTCTTCCTTGTTATTTCATAACTCTCCTTTTTTTTTCTTGAGGAGCTCTTCATGTTTATGTAGTAACTTACCCTAAATATTCTATCAAAACTTTACAGAAACTGTGGGAGTCAAAAGGCCTCGATTTGATGCATCCTTGGTGCTTTTGACACGAAGATTTATGGCTCTTCTCAAAAAAGCTCCACATGGTGTCCTTGATTTAAATGAAGTAGCAACAACACTTGGAGTAGAAAAACGAAGAGTGTATGACATCACAAATGTGTTGGATGGAATCCAGTTAATTGAGAAAAGATCTAAGAATCTGATCCAGTGGGTGTGAGTTGTCTTTGAAACTTCTAATTTCTGAAAGAGTAAAGCCCAACAATATTGAGTAATATTTATAACTCCAAGAGGTTTTAAGTTTTTCTTTATCCATAGGCCTTATGAATTACTTACTATGTTAACAAGTATCAAGTGCAAAATCACGTGGAAGGATATTTCAGCAGAGTAAAGGATGCCAGAGTTCCTGGCTGTTTTCTGTTAGTATACTCGATGTTCAGTAAGCAGGCTTTTATTTATATAAACATACCAGACAACTTTCATATTCTTCTAGAGGTACTAGTCTTGACCAGCTTATTGTGAAGTCACCAGACAAGCAAAACCTTAGGGATGAGCTTTCTGACCTGTCAGCCATGGAAGAAGCTCTGGACGAATTAATCAAGGATTGTGCTCATCAGATATTTGAACTAACAGATGACAAAGAAAATGCAAAATATCCTTTTTAACAGTTATGTTAACACATGGGTTTGGTTGCAAGTACTTGTATATCTAGTAATAAGTACAGGCTGATGCCACAGGTACACAGTGATGCTTAATAATGAATTTTATAATAGGAAACTTTTTGGTTGTTTTATATGTGTGTATGCTAACCATGTGCCTTGCTTTGCAGTATTGTGTGCAGTCTAAGCTGTTCTCGGGGCAGTGCTGCTTGTGTCACCTTTCCACTGCAGAAGAACAAAGTGGGGCAGTGGTCTCAATAGCCTGACCATCACCATATTCTCTCCATTATAAAGTTGTCTCAGGATCAGGTCTTGACCTACCAGTGAGATCGAGTAGCTTAGTGAGATGAGAAAGAGGGCTCAAAACAAGAGTCCCAGTGGCCAGTTGCCAAGAAGATAAATGCTGGCTGTGTACTAATACTGTTCTCTCTCTTCAGAGAGGTTCCAATGCAGTTTTGTCTTTCAGATGGGTTTTGGCAAGAGAAGAGGGATTTCTTTTAAAATATGACACAAACAGTGAATTTTAGCTTTGGGTTACAATAAAATATTACTTAACTCCCTTGTTCGGCAGAATGTTAATGTCTCTGCTTGAATGAAATGTGCCCATTTTCTTTACATCTTACTTGTTCTGGTTAAGAAAATAGTTCTATGGTTTCCCAGGAAATTATTCTCATGCTATTAGAGGAAACTACATGCAAATGCAGGAATAATAAACAGGAAGTAGTTTATCAAGGGCAGTGTATTCCCCTCTGCTTTGTAGTCTTACAACAGCATCTGTGAAAACTGTCAAATGTGTTTGGTTTTTTTAACATTGAATATATTTTTTAAAGCTTTTTCTTTCCTAGGAATAAAGAAAACCAGTTTTCTACCTGTTAGGTAATACTTCATTTTACAAAGCTAATATCGAAGTAACCTCAGTTACTTTACAGAATCCTTGACCAATGTGTACACTAGCTTATGTGACATGCCAAGATATCCGTAGCATTCAGGCATTTCAAGAACAGATTGTGATTGCAATCAAAGCTCCAGAGGAAACCAAATTGGAAATACCAGTTCCTAAAGACGTAAGTTTTATACATTTCTCTAAAGGGAACAAAAGTTCTCAAATTTGATTTTTTTGCAGCAGCAAACAGAAATTGACTTCCAGTTTCTTTGTCATGCAAGTATTGGTAGTTCATTGTTCTTGTGTTGCACTAAACAATGCTGTAGGCATAATAGTCTTAGAAACCTTTTTTTTTCTCTTTACTTAAATTATTAAACAATAAATGTATCTGAACTCTAGTTATCTGGTTTTGCTAGAGAGAACAGAACAGCTGTAATAAAGTATGAAATGCAAAGTATGGTCGAAAACAAGAAAACACTTTGGCACTCTAGTAGATCATGCGGAGATGGATTTTTTTTTCTGTGGAAGTGTGGGCTGTGCCCTGTCCTCCCCCCAGAATGCAATCCACAGGCTCCATTCAGGTTGCACAAAGGAGCCATACCTTGGCCCTCTGCACCCAGCAATGCTGCAGCTGTATTCTGGGGCCTATGTACTGTGAGCCCACATATAGAAGTACTGCTGTGAGAGGGGAAATCGTGGAAGTAAGCTTAAGATAAATGGAATTTTAATTCAGTTTTCTTTTTGGATGTGTGTTTTTTATAATGTTCTTATTTGCATAGTCATCAAATTTGTCTTGCTGCATGCACAGAAAGGGTAGGGAGATCTCGGGAAAAGGAGATACGAATCAGTAGAAAAAAGAATATTTAGATCCACTGCCTAGATCTCCAGTGGTTTCCTTGGTAAAAGGAGCTCGCTCTCATCCAATGGGAATGAAAAAGATAAAATTCCAAAGGCTTCCTGAAGGAATAAAAAGGCAGGATTAAAAAAAGCTGTATTTTAGAGAGAACAGGGTCTTCTCTCTGTTGTCCGTTACATTTTATTTGCTTTGTGTCTTGCACTGTGATGCCTGCTGAAGGAAAGCAGTAGAAGTGATAAGGTTTAGTTGCTTTTCCGTGTTATCAAAGCTGTGCCCTCTTATTTGTTTTCCGATCCTTGGCATTGATTTGTCAAGTTTTAAATTCTGTTGCTCTTCCTAAATTTACAGTAAGTTTTGGTGATATATCTGAAGGTCAGTAAAAGACTAAACAAATATTTAAGTGCATGTTTATAAAAAATGAAAACTTGTTACCTTAATGCTGCTTAATCATTGTCCTGCAAATGTAATAGCCATAATTTATGTGGGAGTAGTAACACAATTTTAAATAGTTGCATCATTCCTGCATTTGTTCTGTTCTTAATCTATTTGCTTTAAAATATGTACAAAAATAGACAAAAGATACATGAGATTTGTTCTTTGGGTTACACACAAGTCGCTGTTTTATAGGATCATATAGAAGTACATGTGAGGAGCACAAAAGGACCCATTGGTGTGTATCTGTGTGAGACTGAAAAAGAGAAGCTAGGTGCCAAAACTTGTGAAGATGTGGATACTGTCACTTCTGAAACTGAGCCAGCAGTTCCTCCTGATAAAGGTAATGTCCTCCACATACACTTTGATCCACATACAGCATGTTTTAAGATGATCTTACCATTCTGATAAAGTTGTAAACTGTACTGTTGTACAAGTACAATTTTCTGGGCATAGTTTCTGGGCCAGGGTGTGTGGGAGTATGGGAAATGCCTGGAAGAGAAGTCTCTGCTGTTGTGTTACCTCACAGCAGCAGGAGGTCAGAGTATCAGGCACATGCACATACAGCAAGGCACTCTTGTTCTCTGACCTTTTCCTTCCTTCGTTCCTGACTGGTTTCCTGTTGGAGCTGCACTCTGTGGATGGAACAATGTGTGTCGTTCTCAGCTGCCACACTGCAGAGTCCAGCCCAGCTGAGAGTGTTGCCATGAGAGTTATGATGTGGCTTCGAAGGAGAGCGTGCTCTAAGGGAGGGCAGGCAGAAGAGGGCATGTAGTATTCTGATCTCTTAAAACAAGATTGGATGGAATATAGTCTCTCAAGACCCCAGTGCTGCACAGGATGTTGTGGTTTAAAAATAAATGAGACAGGAATTGCAGTAGCTCCGAATACAAAAGAGAAATTATTTTTAGCAGTGCTGCTTTATATTGAGTGGAAGAGTTGACTTTTTCATCCTAGGCATTTTTTTTAATTTATTTTGCTTGTGAAATAACTTGGAATTATATTTCCTGCAAAGACAGTAATCATATTCCTTTTTTACTTTCCTTTCAAAGTGAGAACTCTGAAGGAAGAAGAAAACTCATCTGATATGACAGATTAATTACAACTCAGAAATCTAATTCAGAATGTATCTCTGTTAAAGAGCTTCTCCAAAGCTGCTGGATCTGCAAACTTCATGACCTGAAATGTTCCAAAGTGTTTTAAAGAACCAGCAGTAGGTTGGTTGAGTCATTTCACAGTACTGCTTGTCTTCCCAAGTCAAAAAGACAACAGTTCCTTCCAGTTGCTTTGTTTTCATAATTGCATGTGATCTACACTGCTTTGGGAAAACAGTATTTCTACCTTATAAAATAAATTTAATTGTCAGAAAACATAGATAATTAATTCCTTTTAAAAATGGAAATTGGAAAACTCTTTCTGGAACGATCCGCAGTCTGTGTGAGAATGTATAGAATAAAGAAATGCACTTTTCAGTACTGAGGCTGCACTCCTAAGCAGGATTGTCACATATGAGTGTAACAAAGAACTGATGTATTTGGAAGCCTTTGCAATAAGGAACAAGATGTAAGTATCCTGAGAGTTATGCCTTACATTGTGTAGGTGCTGTTTGCACTGCTTGCAGCCAGCTCTGCATGAACTGTGGTTTCAGCACTGAAGTGAAGTTAATTGGGCTTTGTGTATATACCTGTATTGTGTCCAGGTAGTTATTGATGTAGATTTATTGAGATGGTGTGCATTTCTGCCTTTGTACAGCAAAAAAAATAAAATAAGGTTATAAAAATACGGAATAGTCTGATTGGTCAGTCTGATGATACACCTTGGGTTGCCTTTGTTGGAATTCACTAGATAATTACAAACATTTTGCATTATGTGGAAATTTAAAATCTGTTTTACGTGGTGCTGGCAGCAGTTATAGCTGGACATTGTGATGCCACAATACTGTAGTAGTTTTTAGAAGAAATGTTATTAACTACTTAAATTGGTTCCTTCCAGTTGCTAGAGTTTATGTACCACAGAACTTTAGCCAAGTAACATTACGTCTTTGTGGCTCAGCTTGCAAAAATACATAAAATGCTTCAGGTCTGTATCTGTATTCATTTAGCTTTATTAGCTGTAAAATAAAGCTGTAGCATTTTGATCCTGGTTTTTCCAAGGGAATGAACTGCCCCTGTACAAAGACCATGCCTGGAGTCACTTACTGAAGGTACTTCATAGGTGTCTGTCTGGGTAGGGGGGTGGGTTGGCTGGTTTGTTTTTAAGTTGGAAGTCTGAGTCCTTGTTTTTCTGATCACTGAGTATTGACAGCTATGCATCTACTCACAAGTGAGAACAACAAAGCTAATAAACCCCTGAATGTTTTAGCCAGCAACTCTACAGCTGTTTTAGATGCTGTGAAATTAAATGCCCAATGCTCTACAATACAAATAAGGTGAGGCAGTTGACAATGAAGAGCTTAAATATACCTAAATACAGATTGAGAGTTAATTCAGTTTTCCACAAGGTTCACTAGTTCTGTGAAATGCATAGTTACTACACTATGCAAATTGGAAAAAACACCGAGTGCAAGCCTGTGTCAGAAAGTAATCTTGACTTCTTACATATGTGCAACCAACTTCCAGAATACAGGACTTAAGTGTTGGATACTATTTTTCTGTCTCTATAAAATGCAAACTATAGGCTGAGCTGTTAACAAATAAAAGCAAAGTGACAGCATATTTAATACATAGATCACAGTAAAAATGGGGAGGATACTCCTGCAGTGAAGTTGGGAGCAACGGTTAAAATTAAGAAAACATCTTTTGAAAGATTGTCCTTTTCCTTCAGTGTCTTCGTTCCAGATGGCAAACTCCCTATTTGAATTTTTATATTGCTGTTCTCTTTTGGGAGGGAGGGAGGTCTATGCCAAAGAGAAGTTTTGATTCCCCCTACCCTGGTTCAGCAACTCGGGATAATGTTTGCTGTAAAATGTGTAAAAATTTTCCAGCAGTAACAACTCATCCTGAATGCTATGTGTTAGGGTGGGATTTTATGACATGATCATAAAAACCTAGAATCGTTTGGGTTAGAACGGACCTCAAAGATCTTTTAGTTCCAACCATCCTGCTGTGGGCAGGGACACCTTTCACTAGATCACAGAATCATTTAAGTTGGAAAAGACATCCAAGATCGTGGAGTCCAACCTTTGACTGAACACCACCTTGTCAGCTAGACCCCAGCATAAAGTGCTGCGTTCCTTGAATGCCTTCAGGAATGGTGACTCAACCACCTCCCTGGGCAATCCATTCCAATGCTTAACAACCCTTTCAGTGAAGAAATTCCTCCTCTTGTCCAACCTGAACCTCTCCTGGCACAGCTTGAGGCTGTGTCCTCTCCTGGTTGCTCAAAGCCTCACCCAACCTGGCCTGGAACACTTCCAGGGATGGGGCAGTCCCAGCTTCTCTGGGAAACCTGTTCCACTGCCTCACCACCCTCACAGTGAAGAATGTCTTCCTAATACTTAATCTAAACCTACTCTCTTAACCATTACTCCTTGTCTTATCTGTGGAGTAAGGAAAGATATTTTTACAAAGTAACTGCCTTACAAATGTTAAGGAAATCTGCTGTCAAAAGCAGAATACAGTTTATTTAAATGAAACATTAGGATTTTTCATTTTTAACAGATCTCTGGTGATTGTTTTACCTCCCTCACTTGTGCAGGTTTTCTAGCTGTAAAATTCATTTTTTGACTACACAGTTGTCACAGTGAAATGAGAGAAACAGTAATATGACAATACTATAATTATTTTATTAAATATATCTATTGTTCAACAGCGCATCTCTAGTGAAATGAATGAGCTTTTGAAGATAAACCACTGTTGCAACTACTTGGTTACAGACAGTATTATCCACTCACGATTCTGGAAAAAAACTGTGTAAGCTCAGTATACTAATTAGCTGGAAAGATTCAAGTTGGACTTGAGGAAAAATACCTGAGTGATGCTGAACTTAAAGACAAGTTACAAGCCCACTTGTAAATGTGACAGGACCTTACTCTGCATTTGTATAATAATGCTTGATATTTTTTTCTGAGTGATTATTAAGATACTTTTTTTGAGTCTGTATCTGTCCGTTTTCAATATGTTTATATGTGTAAGCAGTTCCCTTGGCTATTTGAGGACTCTGTAATAAATTAAAAACCTCTAATGCTGTTTTTGTCTTCCCTTCAGTAAGAATGGCTGAGCATATAAATGCATTAATCAGCAATAGCCACAGCCAGGATCCGTAATTATAAAATGGCCTGGGTTTGTTGACTGTAACTGGAACAAATGCTGCAAGTTGCCAGTTCATCCCTTATTTGGTGTGAGAAATCACTCATCAAGAGTCTTCAGATATGAATTGGAGTTTTCAATAATGCAATATATAAAGAGGAGAGAAGATCACTTCAAATTATTGTCTGTTGGAAAGCACTTAAAACCCAGTAAATTTCCTCATTTTGAATAACCTTTTTGTTCTGCGTGAAAAACCTCATTTATAAGCATAATTAAATTATGCCAATTTCAAAAGTTGCTTTAGCTCTTGTCATTGGCAACATTCTCCTGCTGTCCAGGCAGTAGGCTGCTCCTGACGTGCTGGGGCCAACTGCAAGCTTTAAACCCTTGTGTTCCATGGTCCTTGTGTACGGACTGGCTCTGGCACCATGCTGGGACTTAAGTGACTCCTGCAGTGTTTATCCAGAACAAGAATCTGCTATTTTTGGTTCCACTTCTGATCTGCTAGTGGTAATTTGTGAGAAAAGTGTTGAGACTAAAATGACATAAACTATGCTTGGTTGTGCAGTTTATATAAATGTACACAAGGCTTCTTGTGTAGATGCTTATTGAAGGACTGGAATCCTCATCTGTAGAAAAACATGATATATGTTCCAAAGGGAATCTTAATGATGTTTGGAGAGAGAGAAGCCTGGTTTGTTCTTTCCATGTATGGTGTATGTGGTTCCCTCTCTCCCTGCCACCACCCTGCAGATGGACAGTGGGTGATCTGAGGGCCTGGAGCTGCACACTCTGGGCACCTGCGGCATGGACGTGTGCTGACGGGAGCTTCTCACCATGTGATTCATGAGTGACGAGGTGTTTGCAGTTACCTCTGGATTTAAGTGATGGGGTTATAGGAGATGATCCTAGAAGTTGTAAACTCAGCACATCATTAGAATCATAGACTCATAATCATCAAGGTATGAGGAGACCTCTAGCCCACCGACAACCCTGCCACTCTGCTGTAATCCCTGAACCCTAAACCATATCCTCCAGTACCAGATCCAGACGTCTCTTAAACACTTCCAGGGATGGTGACTCCACCACCTCCCTGGACAACCTATTCCAGTGTCTGACTCACCCTAACAGTGAAAAAAATTTTCCTAACATCTAATCTGAATCTTCCCTGTCTCAGCTTATGACTGTTCCCTCTAGTCCTCTCACTGCAGCCATGGCAGAAGAGACCATTGCCCACCTCTCTACAACCCCTTTCAGGTAGTTGTAGGGAGTCATGAGGTCACCCCTGAGCCCCCTCTTCTCAAGGCTAAACAAACCCAATTCCCTCAGTTGTGCCTCATAGGACATGTGTTCTAGACCTTTTATGAGCCTCGTTGCCCTTTGCTGGACTCACTCCAGCTCCTCAATGTCCTTTTTAAAGTGAGAGGCCCAACACTGAACACAATACTCAAGATGTGGCCTCACCAGCGCTGAGTACAGGGGGCTGATCACTTCCCTAGTCCTGCTGACCAAACTATTCTTGATATAGGCCAAGATGCCATTTGCCTTCTTGGCCAGCTGTGCACACTGTCGGCTCATATTGAGCTGCTGTCAACCAGCACTCCCAAGTCCCCTTCTGATGAACAACACTCGACCCACTCCTCCCCCAGCCCCCAGCTTCCCAGAAGTTTGTTGTGATCTCTTCATTGTCCCTAAAACACCTATAAAAACAGGACAATATCCACACACTGCTTCCATCCCATGCACTAAAACAGGTTGCACAGAATACATAGTTATGAAGGAGCAGAGAATTATTATCCTGTCCTGGGAGAATATTCATGAGGGAAATACAAAGATGTGCCTCAAGAACTGCAAGATTAATTCTTCCTGTGATTAGAGTTAAAATAAAGCAAAATAAAAGCAAAATACTGTGAAAACATTAGCATTGCCTTTCTTTTGAGATCAGAGAAGTCTTAATTGCAGCTTTTTCTTGGAAAATTGAATACAGGGATAAATACAAATGTCAGTCTTTCAAAGCTGGCACATTGGCTGGCAATCTTCATGCACAGATCAGTGGTTTTGGTTTGTTTGGAAAGTATCATGAACATTGACAGCCCTGGGCCAGTGAGCAGCACAAAAGGCAAGTGTGGATTAGTGTCTATTGATTCATTATGTGTTTCTCCCAGTCCAAAAGACTCTAGACTGTATTCAAAATTTACTGCCGATTGAAGCTCAGGAATCTGACTTCTTTTCAAAAAGGAATTAAATTTGTGACATCAGATGATCACTCCAGAGTCTTTAAAACAAGTATCTTTCAAATGAAGATATATTTTATTCCCAATCTGAAAAATACTATTCCTTTATACATGGAGAAGATATAGACTGCTTGGAGAGAAGGGGTTGGAATGCTGTCCAGATATTGTCTGCAGGCTAGATATGTATCTCTGAGGATCTGTTGCCTGGAAATGAAATAAGACAACAATAATTGTTTACATAGATGTTGCCTGAAAACCTCTGAGGCACTTATGCTCTCTCTGCTGGCTTTATGGCAAGGCTCCATCTCTTAAACTGACACCTGGGAGCCATTTTTGGCGGGTAAGGAGGGAAGTCTGCAAAGTAGAATTTATGACTTCAAGAGAAAATTATACAGCTGTAAAGGGAAAAAAAATCACCTCAATGCCATTTATAAAGTTTTTTAACACCTCTGAAATAAAATCCTGATCAGGATCGTGTCTGTTCATTCAATTGATTGCTTCTAATCAGTTCAGCAAATCAAGGTTCAACTAGAAATAGTCATTCAACGGTGTGCTTTATTGACATCAAATGGGGGCTTTAAAATGGGAATGACTTAAGATAAATAAATTATATAGACTTGGAGCTGAATTGTTACACTTCCATATTTTGATTAGGTAATTCTCAGTTTACAATAATGGATTCACAATGGTAATTCTGGTAGTATAGACAAATTACTGAGATACAGAGCAACCATTATCAGAAGGATGAGATTTGAGGTTTCTGTTTCCATACAGAGAGAATCTTGGTGTGAGTTCTCCTTTTAAGGACAGTTTTACTTACATGTAAACCCATATATCCTTTCAACAGCACACCACACTGCTATTGGGCAGCTTGCTGGCTCTGGACAAATCATTCCTCCGTGCTGTGCCCATTTGCAAAAAAGGGTAACTGTTTTATCTCCTCTGAAAACTATCAGTTCTGCTTTGCAGTGATTCCTAAGAGTGTACCGGCTCCCTCAGGACACTCCACAGGATGCTTGTCCACCACCAACATGGGCAATCCCTGGATTTATTGCTGTGCTTCATGAAGCAATCACAGCAAGTGTCAGGACCCCACAGGTACCCTGGAACAGCATGCATTCTGAGGATGGCACCAAAGAACTCTCAACTGCCTTTAAAGTTGCTGCCCAAGGGCTTTTGTTTTTACTTCGTGCCCTTTAACAAATTAAATAGCAAAATAAACTCAGTGTTCCAAACACACAAACAAAATCAGCATCTTATTGACAATTTCAGCTGAGAAGTCAAAATGCACAGATGCAGAAATAAATGTTCCTTATGTCTATTTTACATGTACTTTTTTTTCCTTTGGTATCCTATCAGTCTTTAGTATTAGAGACAAGAAAATCTGACACATTTGATTAATCTTCAAATATAACTTGCATTTTTGTCAATGATGACAAAATTGTTCCCTCTCTGTCTGAAATAATCTGACATTTTAAAAGGCATAGAGATATGATTAACCCTTTCCTCATACCTTTTTCATCTCCCAGTACATCTGTTTTTTCACAGCAGGCAGTGAAATGGGTATATCCTTCCAGCATCGTGACTTGCGTGAAATAAACACTCTAAACAGCCTGAACTGGTGTAGAGTTTCAAGGGCAACTTTGGTGAACGGGAAAAGGGATAAATTACCTGCCATGTCTTACCTGTGCATGTCAGACAGGTCCTCAGCCCCGCACGGCGTGGGAAGATCTGCGTCCGTCCAGGGACGCCAGAGCTACTCCCGCTTCCCGGAGGCTGCGGGGCCACTAGAGGGATGTCTACAACCATCCTTCCACCAGCTTCTGAAGCGCCAAACCATCACCTCACATTTCTGGCCAGCTGCAAATCACACACGGCATCAAAGAGTAATTGCAAATGCTGTAAGGAATATATCAGAGGGCTGCTTGCTATGGGAGAGGATTTGGAAACTACCAGTGTGTAAAGATGAGATGCAGAATTAAAGTCATGGATTCACAGAATGGCTTAGTTGGAAGGGACCTTGACAATAATCTAGTTCCAACCCCCCTGTTCTGGTTGAACAGTTTTCTACTATCAACCTCCAATTTGGTGGAAAGCAAATTGCTTCTCCCCAAATCCCTAGCTGCTGTTTTCCTTCCAGCACGTCTGACATGATCTACCTAAGACTTTTTGACAGTCAAGGGCTTCCAGGTCTTGGAGGATCAGGGGGTCTGGGCTGTGGTGGTGTCAGCTGACTGACTGTGTGAGCTATGCACCTGCCTGCAACACCAGTCATGAGGGAGTCTCGCACAGCTGCTTGGAAAATTCTGGAAAAAAACCAAAATTGTGTCCTTCTCTGTAGTGAAATCTCTCTTCATGCTGCCACCCTACAGGCACTTGGTTCAGAGCTGGAATTATTTTTCTATTTGTATATATTGAATTTACTGTAACATTTCCTACGCTATTATCAACTACAGCTAGAGATATCCCTTTTTGTTTGCTTGTTTCCTATAGCCTAGCTTGTATCTAGTGGCATGGCATAATATATTTGAACTATCAACAAGGTAGCAGTATGCTCAGTAAAAAAAGTAGGGGTTTTTTTATTAGTTTTAGATTAGTTCACTAGAAAAGGAAGAAAATCTAATAGTGTGGAGACCCTTTCCCCAGGGACCAACTATTGGAACTGACAGGATGAAAGGGGCTGCAATGGGGGGAAAAATTGGTAAGCTGAAGAAATAAGCATTAATTGTAAGTGCTACAATGGAGCTTGTGCACCCCTTCTGCATAAGTAATGAGCCCTAATTTATTACCCTGTCTGGGTAGATGTGTCAAACTTGTATTTATAGAAAAATAAATAAATAGTTTTATGTAGAAAAGAAGCAGCATAGATTTTAAAAGTGGTAGTAGTTAGATTTGGATTATTTATTTATTTATTTTAATAGTTAATTCCCTGGAAAATGTGGTTTCAGCGATGTCTAAACTATTTGCTTCAAATTTGCTGAATAGTTTTCCCTGGGAAAAAAACAAAAGAGTGGATAAAGTGTGTTGGAGGAAAGTCCCCAGTTACCCAACAGCCCAATGATCACAGCATTTACTTAGGTAGCAGAGAGCCCTTAGCAGGCAGGTTGCACTCAGTCCTTCCTGTTACTACTTTGGTTTTATCCAGACGACAAGGGATTGGGACACACCTCCCAAGGGAGCACACTGGTTCCCAGAGTAGGAAGCCATGATTCTCATGCTCCCCCTCACTCACTCAACTAACTTAGTGTCTTGTGCAAGTCAACAGCTTCAACGCTAGGAAGAATCTCCCCCTTCTCCTGCTTCAGGGATCCCCAGCCCTTTGACAGCTTTCTAAGAAGAAAGTTAAGTTTTCTAAGAAGAATTCTGCTTCAAATTCCCTTGGACAAAAGCAGGATTTCCTTATTCTAAGTATATCCAGGCTATGAGATTCTATCAAGCATCCATAGCAAATATCCTACATCAGATTAAACGGAACATTTAATGGTTCATGCAAAGAAATAACCTTCAGATTATTTTATTTCAGCAAGGAAAAACAACTCGTTTGGTTATGTCCAAACTATGCTGATTTTTATTACATTCACTTTGGGTTTTGAACAAAACTGCAACCTCCACAAAGTCTTTAACTGATTGTGAAATAGTCTGGTTTCACTTTTATCCAGGCTACACTTCGTTCCTTACAAACCATTATGTGTGCAGCCACACAGAGAACTGAAAATGACATTGGGGGCTCCTGACAGTCCCTGTGACACCGCACACCACATCACACAGCCTTTTCAAAGTGTACTGATTATACTGCAGGTAGTTACTTCCTTGCTGTCTTTATTTGGCTGAAGGTTGTACCAAAACCCTATTGTGAATAGCCAGAAATTATCTTACTTCTCATCTCAGCTAGTTCATGACCAGTTTATTTGCATATGTTCTTCAGCATTGTTCTGCAGTGTACGGAATTCTTAGACTCCTTAGTGTTGCCTTCTTCAGTGTATCTACAGACATCACCATATTCTCGGTCACCCCTCTGCTGGACATAGAAAACTGAGTTCTTCAAGCCACCTCACATAAAACAGGCTGCTTTCTTCATTTATCTCTGCCAAATTCCCAAATTCAGTTCCTCTTCTTCAATACAGATGACTGGAACTATTTATGTCCCAGCAGTGTTTTCATTTGATCTTGTCCTACCCTAACTTAGTTGAGTATTTTTGTTAAATTTTACAATAACATTTATCTTCTTTAATTCCATGTTTTCATCAGCTAAGGAATGGAAGGCTGAAGTACTTCTCCTCATCTATTTCCCACATTGCATCTGAATTTCTTACTAGTTCCTGAGAGCACATCCCTCTATAGACTTTACTGTTTAAATATCCTATTTCTATCATTCCTATTATTGAGATGATCCAGACCTTCCAAGCAATATCCTAACCCTCAACTCTCTACTGACATTGTCTTCTGACTCTCTGCAAACAGCCTGTATCAGAGCATACTCCTGGATTTCACACTGGTAAACAAAAAGGTTTCAATTTCAAAATGTTAAACAGGATGGACCAGACTGGCCCTTGTAATTCCTAATCTTCAAGGATTCAGCCAATACCTTCCTCCCTCTTTCACCCCATAAGGCCTTACTGTCCTACATGTAGTCAGTTCTTTGTAGCTTAGGAATAATATGTTACCCTCTAGAATGTCTTATAGCTGATAGCCTACAAAAAATGTGCATGAAAAGTTCCCTTAATAATTCCCACTAATTTCAGCCTCATAATATTGGTTTATTTCCTGAAGATTAAGTCTATGAACTCTCATATTTGTCTCCTTTTAAGATACAGACCTTACTATTTTCAATCATATGGTGTTACCTTGGCAATAGTGATTCATTTGGTTATGAAATTAAGATGAAGTTTTAGTAATTTCAGAATCACAATGCTTGTCTTATACCAAATTTATTAAAATCTTACAAGTTTTCTTCCAATTTGGTTGCAGTTACCACTTCTAATACCTTAATTCTGCTTATCCATGTAGTGTTTCATTTTAAGATTGCCACACATCACCAAAGCCTAGAGGAAATATTCATTTGGATTTGGGGCAAAACTGAGATAATTTCTACACTAGCCTCTTCACACAGTCATCTCGTTTACTATTTGACAGCCAAGTCTAGTAACAACAGTTCTTAAAAGAAGCTTTTCACTCTCTCTCTCTCTTTCTCTGTCTCTCTCTTTCTCTCCCTCTCTGTTGAGTGATTACTTTGCTGCTTGACTCTGATGTTGTTTAAATACAAAATGATGAAATTTCTCCAAGACTGTGAACCCTTATCTGCAGAGTTACATCTTCACTAGTGCACTTAAAACTGTTCTTATTCCTATTTTACAACTCCTGCAAGTTCCCAAAGAGTAGGCACAGCAGCTGTAGTTGTTTACATCCCAGTATCAGCTAGACTGGCTTGGTTTCCCCACAATTAACAGTAGCTAAGTCTTGATGAAAAGCAGATCGTTGGAATGACAGTGCTAATGCAGAGACACATAATGTGGGTATTCAGAGATGCATACAGAACTACAGCACTAATCATCCTTTTTTTAGCCTGTTCTATCCAAGTCATCTCCTACTGGCATTTCCCCCTAATTGCAGGGAGCATTCAGTGTCCAGTGTCACTTTCCAAGCCAGTTCCTGCATACTTATAGCAAAAAGCCAGATCAAAAGAGGATTTATTAGGTGCCTACAATGGTTCTTACACCAAAATCCAAGATCACAGCCTAAAAATACTCTTCTCAATAGCTAACTGTGCAGATCACTAAGTTTGCTATCTACCTCTGCCTCTATCCTGCTGAGTGCTCACATTGATAGCCTAGAGAGCCTTTGCTTCCTGGTGTCCCTATCTTCTTCTTAATGCACTTTTCTGCATACAGACTTCTTCAGCAGAATGCATCCTTAAAGAGGCAAAACCACACACAAAGTTGCAAGACAGTGGCTAGGAGCTTTATTTGGAGGTGGATTGTGCAACAGAAATTGCCACAGGATGCAGAAAGGAGAAGACATACGTGGGTTCTTGCTCCACTATACAATTCTGGATTGGATCAGGATGGACATGCTGGTTCAGATTACGTCTCATCTGGAAAAACATGGGGCATTGGGCACATTTCTTGCAACAAGTCCCATTCAGTATGCAGTTGGCCCCCATTTCTAAACATGTCTGATTCTCTTCAGGTTTTCTCTAAGGAGCCTATTTGCTCAAATAAGGACTTTGGGTTCCATTTTGGAATGCCAGTGTTTAAATGTTTGATCTTAAATCCACAATAAACTATCAAAAATGCTTTTGTTCATACAGGTATGTGTTCATGGGAAAAGGTAAGTATTTACAGGCATGCAAGTGACAGGTCTAAATTAATCCTTAGTCCCCTCATCAAAATTAACAGGAGGTAGAAACAGTGTTGAGAAGCTCTGGCTAGCACTTCCAAGTGAACAGCAGGTTTGTACCCTTGCATGTTTCCAGTTTTGCAACCTTTAAAATGTGTCATGTAAAGGAAGTGCTGGAGAAAATGCTCAAAGAAACAAGAATGGCAGAAGCCCTCCTCTGCTGCAAGGTACTGTGAGGTATAAATAGCCTACTAACAGCACAACACAGAGGATTTCATAAATCACAGCAGCCTCTCAAACTGCTGTGACTTACACCCATGGGCCAGAGACCTAAGCTTCCCCTAAATGGAGAAAGCAGCAAAGAAAAACTCGAGGTCACTCTGTCCTTAGTCTCCAAGCTACACTTCAAGTTTCCTCCTGAGAGTTACAGCAGCAAATCTGGCACATCACCATCACGTAAGCATTTTAATTAACCTAGATTCCCAGTTTCACTTCTGTCTTCCCAGTGCATCCAAGAAACTACAAAACTACCTCATTAACAAAAGCAATGTTAGTTAGCTGGGGAGAATTATGTAAGCAATTAAGAGCCAGGCAGAGGCCAACTCCTACATTATCAGGACACACCCAGGCATTATGCAGCCACTTTTGTTTCACACCTTATTTTCTTGATCCTCTGGTATTTGTGCTTAAGGTACTGAATTCAACGCAGCAACAGACAGTACCAACTAATAGTTCTTTATTTATCAGCTATAAATGCTGTTTGAGAGAATGGGAAGCAAATACCGGGCATACCTGTCAGAGACAAAGGTATATTTCTTCCCAAATAGAACAGTAGATGTAGGCCTTTACCTACAAAATTTACCATATGAAGACATTTTCTTTAACATTTGCTTGATTACTTTGGTTTGCATTTAATTATACAGATGGCTGAGTGGTTTTGTAATTTTATAGCTGGCCTGTGCTAGTAATTGATGTGGTAGTGTCATTCTTACTGAGGGCTGGTTTGGAAATGCACTGGGTTTGAAAAGCTGCTTGTATTTAAAGCCACAAGTTGCGATGCAACAGATGCTGTCCCATGAATTAAATGAAAGAATGTTAAACAATGTTCATTCAGGGTTTTTTTGTGGACTTTATATAACTATAGTATCGTCCCCAAGACAACACTGGAATCAGTAAATCAGTGATGAAGACTGTGGCTGTGAGTCCTTCAAAAACATGTGGTTTTATATCTCGTAGATACACAAGTCATGTACCTTTCTTCCTGTTTTCATTAACTTAAAATGAAAAAAATGAGGTTTATTTTTAATCCAGAAAAATAATTTATTAACCCTTAGGCTGATTAAACACTAACATGTGAGAAAGGAAAATAAAATTAAAAAAGCAACCACAATAAACTTACATTCTTTTTCACCCATATTTCATATTTATCAATCTAAAAGTAAAGGAATACCTACACTAGTGAAATAAATGTACATTATGTTCTGGAGGTAGAATGATGATCTTTAGCTATGCCCTCCAAAGTCTCAAGACCTCATTATCTAAAAAATACACTTCTTGTCCTATTTCTATCACAACAACAATCATCCATGTGAGTGCAGTGTCCTGGGCAAGTGAAGATAGTTATGCACCTTTGCCCACAGCAGTTTGACATGGGTCAATGTTGGCAGCTTTCAAAGACTCTGTGTTTGCTTGGACTATTGGGTTTTTTTTTTCTTTCTTACTTTGTTGTCACAATCTGGGTCTCATTTGGGATGACAGTCAATTCATTTCCCTAGATAGAGATAGTCCGTAATATCACTGGCAACTAATTAACTCTTCTATACATCTGTTTTCCCACATGCAAAACACAAAAATGAACTAGATCCACACGAGATGCTACATCTAAATTTTAGGGACCCAACAATTAATGGAATCAATTCCCTGTCAGTAGTGCTCTTATTCTCTCCCCCCAACACCTGCAGAGTGGGAGCCTAAGAAGAGGATTTGCAAAAGCCTTACCTAGCCAGCAGCAAGTGCTAACTAAAAGCATAGCAGCCCCTTCTCATAACACAGATACACATGGGGATTTTGTCTCCTTTTTCTTCTTTTGCAACAGCTGCCTGAGGTCCAGAGACAGAAGCCTTCCTGAAAAGGCTTGATCCCTATGGAATAGCCTAAAGAAATGACCTGAAGCTGGTAACTTTGAACCAATAAGCCACCAACTTCTTACAAATCTCAGGACACCTAAAACAAATTCGGACTGGAGACCCCTGAAGAGTTAAATGGCATTTAAGGGAGCAGAGAGGTGAAAGATCCAGCTGTGGACTCATAGGCTTAAAGCTGTAGCATGCTTGCTGGAAGGCTTGGACTTTGCCTTACGAAACTTGGTAAACAGCATTTGACAATTCACTGCATTGGACTTCAAAACTTCCGTACACAGACCAAGCAGAAACAGTTCTTCCTTAGATGGTCAGTTAGGGACAGGTGATACCCTGGGAGATATACACCACTGCAGGCAGAAAAGGTAGAACTGTAAAACGACCGCAGGTGATGGTGTTATTTTTCCTTTAGGGCATGTTAAAACAGTGGGTTTTGCACATACTGAGGGACAGATCTGACTTTCTGGATACTCTTTCTGTCACTTAGTCACTTATAACCAGCCATAAAACTTCTGCTGATTATCCTGTTGAGGATTTGTGTTGTACAAAGGAATTCATCTGACTGCTGCTGTCAATTTATCCCTGTAACAGGGTAAAACTTGCTCAGTCAGTGAACAGGTATGTCCCGAAGGCTGAAGGAACAGATCTATTGGTCAAGAATTTCAAGTAGGTACTGCTTCTATACACTTGCTTTTGAAGTCACAACCACACATTTTTGCATGTAAAAAGGGCTGCTATGCTTGTTTAGGAATTTCTTTGTTACCTTTGTTTAGATAGCACCCTGAACAATGGCACTAAATCACATACGCTAGATAGAGATTAGTTTTTGCAGAGCTTATTTTATAGACAAGAAAAATGAGGAAAAGAGAAGCATTTTGCCTATTTTGTCAAGAGGAAAGAGAGGAGAGCTTAGATCTTTACATCACCTGGTGCTCAGCTCATTGAACTCACCCCTAAAATTTCTGTTTCCATTAGCAAAACCTAGCACAGGCTCTTTATTGATCACTGGAGACACTCCCCACATGTGGTCTCTTGTACAAAACTATTTTAAATTCCTTCTTAAAAAACTCAAAACATTTCTGCTGTGCCACTTACAAGAAATTAGCCAACGAACAGGCTGTAAGTGAAGAAGTGATGTTTGGTTTAGGTAATTTAGAGCTTTTAACAGGTGACATGCTAGGCTGTGTAACTTCCTGATCCTACTAGTACCCACGTCCTAATCCTAACTGCAATCCAACTCGTTGTTGCATCTACTTGTTTTATCTCATAGCCAAGTAAACTGTTCAAGGGAACTATGTGATTTTTTGGAGGTGTTGCAGTTAAGCAGCTCCTACTCTGTTTTGGGGTTGAAGCAGTCTCAAGATATAAATAACCGCTGCCTCTCCCAAACATATTTTCACCAATTAATTCCTTGAGAAAACTCAGGAACTCCATGTGGTTCACTGGCAGAAACATGAGTCACAACACCCAATTTGACTTTTCAAGATGTCCATGTGTGTGTTTCCGTCAGGGTTTGGAATTCTGAGTCAGTGGACTGTAAAACAGAATCCAGTTATGGGGTTTGGGTTGATATTCAGAACAGACCTTCCCTTGACTCGGGGGTTGTTCAACGCTAGGGCCCTGACTCAGAATATCACTGAGTGATCTCACTCAAAACCATGCGATGACTCACAAAACTTACTTCTCTTGAACTACTCCAAGTTAAAATATTGGCCCATTTTTCCTGACGTCAGCTCGCAGACATCCCGCTATCAGCTGGATGTCAGCACGGTAAAATGTTAACCTTTGCTCCCCGAGGTACCTCCACCTCTGCGAACGATACCTCCGTAATCTCTGACACTCTGCCC
>NW_008679241.1:0-214 GCF_000695815.1 Acanthisitta chloris | reverse complement strand
TCATTAAGGGCAGGCAGAGGTGTGTGGGTTTGCATTGGTACAGGGGCCCAGGTGCAGGTGGGGTGCATAGGAGCAGATGAGAACCTGGGCAGAGATGGGCACAGGTATGGAGGGGGTATAGGTGGGGCACATAGGCAGGGCGCATGTGGCTGTGGGTGGGTGCAGGGGTCTGGGGGTGCACAGTGAAGGATGGGGCTGCAGGGGCCATGGGCAG
>NW_008679240.1:262-511 GCF_000695815.1 Acanthisitta chloris | reverse complement strand
AAATTTGTGCAGAGTGCACCAACAACAAAAAGCAATTCATTGGCAACATTCGTTTGGAAAGACCCAGTGCCAACAGTGGGTGACATGATATGGCAACTCCGGGAATATGAAGATAGTACCCCTGATGCCGTCGTTGCTGCTGTAGAGAAATTATCAGAGAAATTATCAGAGGAGGCCCGACAAGTCAGGCAGGATTTGCTCAACTCCACACCTGTATGAGTTCGTGTTTCAGCAGTTACCAGCAGGGGG
>NW_008679240.1:0-241 GCF_000695815.1 Acanthisitta chloris | reverse complement strand
AGGGGAGGTAAACAGCACGGGGTGCCCTATAGTTTTGCCTGAAGGAACAAGGAGAGGATATGAGCAAGCGGGAGGGACAACCTACCTCCGTTCTAGAGGCAAAGGTGCGGGAATTGCGGGGGAAAACCCCCATAAATGGACGTTCCTATAGGAAAGTTGGCAGGATTGAAGGTTTGATCATATTGCTGACCCTGAGGAGGGAACGTCTAGTCCACTCCTACAAGACGCTGATGGGGAATTT
>NW_008679239.1:984-1484 GCF_000695815.1 Acanthisitta chloris | reverse complement strand
TCAATCAGTTAAAACAAATAGAACACGCAGCACAAGATGAACAAAAGGACTTGACCACGAACTGGTTAGATAAAAATCTTCAAAGGGTTGGGATGGAATGTGAGTTCATGGATAAAATCAATCATTGAAAATTTAATAATCCTACTAGTTATGTTCCTAGTGATCTGGGTAGTCTACAGCATACCAAAAAGAGAAATACATAAGAAAATGTCTTGGAACCAAAGAATAATGAGGGCACTAACACAGAACAAGATTCCACATCCATCATCCTCAGATTCTCCGGTCTGCAGCAACATCGAGACAATGCTCATAACAACCCTGAATTTGAAGACGAACATCAAGTTTAGGTTTAAAACCTAAAAATCATATCAAGTGAAAGTATTTACACATATAAAGTGAAAATACTTTCAAAGGGGGGAAATGATAGCATAGAGTAAAATGTTTGGAAGTGTGGTAGTCAAGGTAGACCTTAGTGACAAAGATGGATATTATGTTTAGTA
>NW_008679239.1:0-721 GCF_000695815.1 Acanthisitta chloris | reverse complement strand
CCCTGTACTTCTTAATAAGGCCAGTTATGCCTGCTGTCCAGAGCACATTGGATATAAGCACATTTTTTTCTCAGACAACATCAAACCTGTCGTGGTTTAGAGGAGTGGTATTCCTCAATTTAGTGTTCCCACTAAAAGCCCCAAGAGCACATGCTGGGTTGAGGTAAGAACAATTTACTCAAAACCAGTAATGAAGTAAGAAAATGATCAGGAACAACAACTATATTAATAACAGAGTGTACAACACAGACAAACAACTCACATGTGATCGCTCACCATGCGGACCTTGGTGCTGCCTGTCCACACACACCATGCACTGACTGAACCATCGCCAGACCAAAGGGTACCCCCCACCCCCTCCATTGACACTAGGTGTTATAAAATAACCCCAGCATCCTAGCGTGCCCCTCCTAGCTGCTGCAAAAGTTAACCCTGTCTTGGCCGGAACCAAGACAGGGAGAAAGTAGCATGTCCTGAATAATGGTCCCTTTCAGGTCAGCATTCCCTTGGAGATCAATGCCTTACAGGTCAGTATCCTCTTGGGGATTGGCCAACATCCTCCAGGAGATCCCAGGTGTAGACACAGACCTGGCACTTTTAGCCCCTTAACAACTCCAGAGATGCCTGTCACAGAGGTGACTATGCTAGTGCCCAGCATGTATGCAGAGCTCAACTTTTGCCAAGTGTAGGGGATTGACCCTGGCTGGATGCCAGGCATCCA
>NW_008679238.1:24652-25379 GCF_000695815.1 Acanthisitta chloris | reverse complement strand
GCGGCTCTCCCGCCACCGTCCCACGCCGAGGCGTCTCAGGGCGGCGCTGGGTCCCCTCTCTGTTCAGGGCGCGTTTTCCTGGCTCAGCCCTCTCTGTGTCCAGCTGAGTTACACCATCCGGGATCGTGCGTGTTCTTCTGTCATCACACCCTTGTAAAGCCCCACCTGCCTGTTCGTGCTCACCAAAGCAGCGTGTGCACTGTGCTGTCAATCCTTTCTCCTTCCCCGTCTGAAATTACGTGTTTGCAGCTTCCTTGTTCCCTACCAATGCATTTGCCACATTGGACACCAAGCCTCATGTTTGGATTTCCTTACCCTAATCTTTATAGCAGCTCAACATAATCTTTATAGTTCTTGTGCAACATTTTCCAGCCTGTAGTCCTGAGTTTTATGGAGTGTCAGGACACCAGATCTGCAAGTTCCTGGGGACAGAACTACCTCAGAAATGCAAACTCCTTGCTTTGTGGAATTCCCTTGTATCTTCTAGAACCTCAAGAGTTGTTTCTTGTTGTGTCCATGCCCTCTGTGGTGGGAGGGCAGAAGGATCCCATCAGTCTTGTTTAGAATTATGGTTTGTTCTCTCCAGGTCTTCCTGTATTGCCAACCTGTGACGCTGAACCAACTCACTAACTGTGTTCTTTCCTGAACTAAGGATCCTCATACCTCAAAGCTCATACAAAATCTGGTTTTGCCCATCCACTCAGATCATTGAATCTCTCAGTTTGTG
>NW_008679238.1:18235-24639 GCF_000695815.1 Acanthisitta chloris | reverse complement strand
CAGCAGGAGCAGATCCATAAGGTAGTGATGGTAAAGGCAGTGGAACTGAAGCACTGATGGCGACAGGAACCTCTTACACAGATCACTTCTTGTCTAGGTTGCTGAAGTCTTGTTGAAGAAACAACAGGCTGAGTGTAGCCTGGCACAACGTAGCTCTATCAGCAGTAACTAAACCAGTGAGCACTACGTGTTGGATACAAGGCAGAAAGGGCTTTGCACCTTTGCTGCTGGAAACATGAAGTGCTCACCAGTGGTGGCATATGTCCTGCTCCCTACTTTTTCTCAGTTGTTCTGAGGGTTTTCTACAGGGTGTAATGGTGTTGTGCTGGATAAGAGGTTGCCTCTGGAAAATGCTTGGAAGTGATTGTCCCCTCTCTCTCAGTTGCTAGATCTGCTGAGCCATCACAAAGAACAGTCTTATACAAACTCAGGATGGGAAGGTGAAGCTCGGCCACGTTACATAGAGGGGATACACCTTCAGGGAATTTGGGGGATGCCCAGGTCTGTGTATGTCACATGAGAGCTGCCTCAGGCACAAGTGCAAGGAGAGTTTCCAGGGAGCTGCAGGAGTGTGTCACAGGAGGGTGCTGCTGGCTGGTGGCAGAACAGCTCTTGCTGTGGCAACTTGCTTTCACAGGTGCTGGATTGGCAAGCTCAGATATACTGGGGACTGATCTCTCATGCTGTTCTCATTTTCCAGCTGTCCTTTGTACCTGCCTGTGGATAGAGTATTTGTCTTGTGGAGCACAGTTCATTTCCATGGCATTTGCTTTACTGATGCTGAAGGTAGTAGATTTTCCAGCTTTGTGAGGTGAGGTCTTCTATTTAAATCCTGAACTGGCAAAGCTTGAAGCAGGTATGAACTAACTATCTGCCCTCTCCTGGAGATGATCTCTGGCTAAGAGCCAGCAAGGTGTTCAGTCCTTCTGAGGCAGCTATTGAAGGGAGTGAACAGGCTCCCCAGGGAAGTGGTCACAGTCCTAAGCCTGACAGAGTTCAAGAAATGTTTGGACAATGCTCTCAGACACATGGTGTGATATTTGGGGCTGTGCTGTGCAGAGCCAGGAGTTGGATTCAGAGACTCTGTGGGTCCCTTCCAGCTCAGGATATTCTGATTCTAAATGTCAGCCTCTGTTACTAAGACTTTGTGTCCTGAGGGTTAGCATCTTCAGCTCATTCCGTGTGGGTGTTGAAAATGGGTATCTGCTGTTCCCTTCCCAGCTGTCCTTGGAGCTGAGCTGGCAGGGTCTGAGCTAGCTCACGGCTTCCCTGAGCCATCTCATCTGCCTTGTTTAATCAGGAATGTTGCTGTCTCCTACCCAAACCCTCAGTCAGGGCAGTCTCCTGGTTGCTATTTGGACAGTACCTTACATGCATTTTGCTGCAATGATGGGAAATAATACTTGATATCTCCAAGAAGAAGTGTTCATTTGAATTGCCTAAGTTCTGAATCTTTCCAACTTTCCCCATCCCTCACTTTCCTTTCTCACCATGCTCAGCTGGTGGGAATGTGCTTTGTTTGTGACTCAAACCTCTGCTAGCTTGGCCCTTGCTCCCTCTCCACCTCTTCCCGAGGGCTGTGGCCTGCTCCCTGGAGAGAAATGAGTGACATCACAGCTTCCTTGTTGAGTATCCTTAGATCTTTTTGGCTCTGTTTAATTGTATCCTCTGTCCAACCTCAGCTGCCCTTGGACAGCTGCCAGATGTCCAAACTGTCACAGGTCTAGCTGAGGATTCATTTCACTGTTCCCAGCATTTGCTTCCCAAAATCAGCTTTGTGCTACAGTAAAACAGAACCCAGAGAATATGTCTCTGCCTGGGGGAAGGCAGTGATGTGTGCCTGAGGTGTCCGTGTCCTAGGTATGGTTTTGTGGTTTTTTTCTCTAAACACAACACTCCCATTCACCTCCCTCAGGCTAATGCTGGTGTCACATGGGCTGCAGTGTGATTTGGTGTCATCATGAAGCATTCATACACAAAGGATCATTGGTTCTCAGTGTTCTCCACAACAGTAAATAAGTATCACTAAGACACAATGTTGCACTGATTATAACAGAAGGGATTTTCCTTCTGCTTTCCATCCACAGCTCTTGAAAGCTTTATCTGACCCGTTAAAGAGCTATTGCTCTGCATTAGGTAGGAACCTGAGAGAGAAACTCACATGAATTGTTTGAAGACTCATGGCAATTTGGTGACTTAAATGGAGTTAAAGGACATCTTAATTCCTTGTCTGTTTTTCTGATCTTTCTAGCTCTTGGCCATAAGCATATAAATGTCTGGTTTTATTAGTGGGGAAGTATTGTTGAACACTGAGTCTGGAGGTCAATGTAGCTCTATTATTAGGTTTTCTTTGATAAAAAATATTGTATCAGCTTGGTGAGATGTTTTCAATAATGGAACTTCATTGCAGTTCTCCTGTAATTAAATATTGATTCCCTATTTCTTTCTATAAAAGCCTAATGCCTTCCCTTATTATGTCACTCTCCCACCTGTTGCTAAGCTCTGATTTCACGAGATGTGTCTGTGCTGTCAACATCAGCTTAAAATGTTCCCACCCCTCTGCTTTTTCCTGCCCTGGCCTCACAGCACATTGCCTCCTGAATGTCTGCCACTGCAGTTGTTGGTGTGCTGTAAATCCGATCAGGGAGCCGAGCTGGTTCTAACAAGTGCGTCATTGTTTGGGGGTTTTGTTGTTTTGTTGTGGGGTTTTTTTCTCCCTGAAGTGGTGTGCTTCACAGTGCTGCTGCAGGAAAAAAATTGTGCTGGCACAACTGAGAGAACAATGTGAGCAGGACTAGGTGGGGAAGCAGAGGTTCTGCTGCCAGACTGTTCATCTCTGAAAACACAACGGAATTGCTCAGCAGAACTGCCTTGTGCTGCTTCAAGGGATGACTGTTGGAAACCCAGTCAGAGTGGTTCCCACCCCATCCTCACCCCATGCCCACCTGTTCTAGTGGGCATTGCTAAGCTTATGGGACTGGCAGTGTTATCCTTCAATCAGATCTACAGTCTCTGACCTGAAAGATCAAGTGAAAAGTCTGTTCTGGAAGGAGGTGCCATCCACAGTACCTGCAAGAAAGATAGAGATCATGGTAATGACTTCCCACTTACTCCAATGTTGCTAACACTCTGAGACATGATATTCCAGCCTCTCTTTAGTTTAGAGGTCTCATGGTCAGGTCAGGTGTCCTGTTGTCTCTTTACAACACAAACTGACCCCTGTATGGGAAGGGTTTGGCATTGTGACTGTGGGTTTGAGCAGAAATGAGGTGGTTGGTTCTTTGTGTTTTAAACCTGCATGATGTGGAGCTGGTTGGAGCCATTGGTGTCAAAGACAGGTGAAATCCAGTGCCTGAATATTTTTGCCTATGTGTTTTCTTGCCTGTCATGAAACCTGCTTTCTGCTGCCTTATGGAGCAGCTTGTACCCGTGCAAGAGTATGTAAAATGCTATTAAATCAGAATAGCAGCAGTTTCTCCACTTCTAACAGGTGTCATAAAAAGTAGATAGTGCATGTTTGGGCTCAGCAAGTTCATCTTTGAACTTTTGGCCTAATCTGCTGCTTGCTTCATTTCTTTTAGAGAGAAACAAGTACTTGCTGAGAGAGGCAGAGTGGTTTTCTCTATCTTTGGATGAAGTTCCCACCTCAGAGATTTTCAGCTCGAATGACTTTTCCAGCACTGCAGAGATCAAGGTGCCTGAAGGTAAGTGTGGCTGGATCCTGCACCCTCAGGATCTGAAGAACCTGACAGTGTTTTCCACAGTAATGTGGATGACAGAGCTCTACTGTTCAGGGCATTCCAGAGGTCATACTGATGAGAGGCACTTGCAGTGCCCAGTTTTACTGGTATGGCTGAGTATTAGACACATAAAGGTAGAAGGCAGAACAGTTTGGAGCTGTGGCCTACCACTCAGGCCAGAGTTAAAACTTTGCTCTGAGAGCAGTGTTGCTATGCCAGGACAGAGGTAACATGTGTGTGCCTGTCTGTTCTTTCATCCTCCCTCCCCGTGTAGTGTCAGGGTAATGAAAAGCTGCATGTGAGGGCCAATTATGATACTTATCACTTCCTCTGACAGTGCCAAGATACCATTTTTTAATGTGGCTCCATTTTTGTTTTGGTGCTGACACAGAGCCAGTGAGATTATGAAGGTGAAAATTGCTCACTTCAAGAAGGTTTGTCTCTCAGCCTCTTTATCCTTTTGGATTTATGCTTTTCTTTTAGTATATAAAACCCCTTGTGTTTGCACTAACACTTAGCATTAAAGGAAATTAGGAACAAAGGGCTAATGTTCCTTTAAAAGAAAAAAATTCAT
Source organism: Acanthisitta chloris (assembly GCF_000695815.1). Classification (NCBI taxonomy): domain Eukaryota; kingdom Metazoa; phylum Chordata; class Aves; order Passeriformes; family Acanthisittidae; genus Acanthisitta; species Acanthisitta chloris. The sequence goes on along the minus strand of NW_008679238.1, from coordinate 20,325 downwards.
GCCCTACTTTAGTAAGATGCTTAAGATTCTTGTGAATGGAGGCTGTAAGGCATGTTAAACTGCCCAATGTTCTGTTATTCCAATTTACTAATCCTGCTGATTCAGACTTTACTAGCAAACCTGCTACAATTAACTGCTTTGTAAATGCAGTCCTAACATGTCAGGTTGCTGTTAGGGCAATGGCTGAGGAGCCTGCATGTCCCATCAAAGGGTTAAGTTTTTCTCTTTAACATTTGTTCTGAGGCACATGCCAGGCAGGGACTCTTACATAGAGCTCTATTGATCAAATGCTCAAGCAATATCCCTCACTTAATAATGAGCAGCTAGTTACCTGTTGCTGTAGTACTACTGCACTATTAGTAGTAAGTATTTATATCCTAGTACATCAGAATCCCTGGTCAATATTACAGTAGGGGCACCAGTAGCTGTGTTGACAGCTTGCTAGGACACTTGGAGCCATGATTCACTTACACAGGCACCTATTTTTGTTTGAGCTTACGTAGCTTGTGAGGATGCTTGTTGGTATTTCTGTTTCAGTAGGAGATAAATGAGGAAGTTTTTTATTAGAGTTTGACATGGATTGCAAACCACACTGAACCAGCAGTGCTGGAGAGGCTAGACATTGGCTGTCATTTGTTCTTATATGGGGTAAGGAGTCTGGGGAAGGCTAATTCTTTGGTCTTTTGGTGTGGATTATAAACATATCGCCATGCTGTGTTTTGAGCTGGAGAAAAGCAGTACTGGAGAAGACACTAGAAATAGCTGGAGTGGATGATCTCAGCAGTGACCTGACAGCCTGCCTGAACTAGAGCTGCATGACCTTTAATGTTAACTAAAAGATGCACTCTTTACTGCTGGGAACAACTAAAAGATGGAAAGGATATTGGCTTCCCCAGGCAGGCAAAAATCTTCTTCTTGTTTTTTCACCTGGATTTCCCAGAACTGGAAGCTGTGAGGTGTGGGGCTGACCCAAGGCAGGCAACTCAAGGAAGGGAAACAGCCATTTGGATAAGTCATTCACAGACCTGCCCAGTCCCACACTCTACCTGAGACCTGGACTGTTGGCTGCAGTCTCATGCCCTCTTGCTCAGACCTACACTTTATACCCTTACGAAACAGCACTGTAAGTTCTGTTCTTCCAGCCCAGGCGACACACACTGATGCAGGACCTGGTTTGTGGTGCACCAATAAGCTTTTGCAGTTGCCAACTGGCTTGCAGAGGGAGAGATGCTGTAGTGCTTGGTTGCAACTGGGGCTTTCTTCCAAGGTTAGAGAATTCCTAGCTGCAGTCCATTGCTTCAGCCCCATCCTGCAGGATGGGATGTATGATCCTGTCTTCTGAGCCCTCCTTTGGTGTACCAAACAAAGCAAATTGAGATAATTTAGTGTGTTGCCTCTACTAATGCCTTCAAATGGTTTGGGTTTTTTCTCCCCAAATATAACTGCAAGTTTTGGGTTATGTTGGATATTGTTTAAACTCTTGGCTAATTAAAACTCTGGGATGTATAGCTGGGTTTAGATTGTGCCTTTTAGGGAGACTATGCACAGCAAGAATAGAACACATATAGACTGACCATAGATTTACCCTGTCTGACAAGACCCAAAATGGAGCAGCTGACTTGACAAGTGCTGGTAAATTGCTTCCTCTTGTGTGCACAAAACAGGCTGAGAAATCTTGTTATTTGAACAGAAGGTTCCATGACAACCATAAAGGGGATGTTGCTGGCTTGTTTTATGAGAATAGAGTGCCACAGCAGCAGAAAAGGGCCTGGTGAAATTTCCTAATGTAGTTTGAATTTATTTATTTCATTTTCCTCTGAGATAACTTGATTTTAGAATTGCTGACTGCTGAAGAAGGGAAGAGGTGAATCAATGACACTGTTTGAACAGAAGGTTCCATGACAACCATAAAGGGGATGTTGCTGGCTTGTTTTATGAGAATAGAGTGCCACAGCAGCAGAAAAGGGCCTGGTGAAATTTCCTAATGTAGTTTGAATTTATTTATTTCATTTTCCTCTGAGATAACTTGATTTTAGAATTGCTGACTGCTGAAGAAGGGAAGAGGTGAATCAATGACACTGGGAAAGCTT
>NW_008679238.1:0-18214 GCF_000695815.1 Acanthisitta chloris | reverse complement strand
AACAGCCTATTTGATGGTGAGGGCTTTACAGTCTAGCAGATGGGATAGTGCAGGAGGCAGTTCTCTGGCATTCCCTTTGCTGCCTGCTTCTCAGTCAGTGCAAAGGACTTTGGGATGTGGCACAGAACCAGGGATGCTGTGAGGGAAACGCAGCAGAGCTTGTTCAGGACAGGTTTTAAAAGCAGGCAGAGACTGGTGATGCTGAGAGTGGCAGTAGGAGTTATCAAGTATTGTGCACAATTGCCTTCCACCTACCAATATTGAGATTCTTTTAAAAGAGTAAGCAAAAATTCTCATGCTGGCCTCAAGCTTATCAGAAGGGAAATTGAAGCAATGGTCATTAGTGGCTTGATTTGCCCATGTGATCAGAAGGCATAGCCAGAATGAGCAAAAGGAAAATTGTTAATTTTGCAATTGTCCCCAGTAAAACCCTTGTCAGTCAGAATCAAATGAATGTTTAAATCTGGCTGAAAGGCACGTTCCAGAACCCATGAACCTTGCCTTGTTCCAAGCAGAGCCTGTAATTTAACATCAAAAGTTTCTGGAGTTTGGACATAACAGCAAATTTTAAAGAAAATACTTAACAGGGCTGACTGCTCATCCCTCATCCTACAACTTCTAAGAAAGACCAATGTGAAAGGAAACACTCTAATGCTTGTTAGAGTCATCCTGTGGCAACCAATGTGATGTGTACTTCTGGAGAGAGAGGATTAAAATAGGGGAGGGGAGAAGTTACCCTGCGGGAGATTGTCAACAGATGTTCCATTGTAGTTCAAAGAGCACTAGCAAAAGGCTTCTGCTGCAGGGATGTATTAATTCTGGGCAGTTCATCACAGGGAGACCTGTTTTATGATTGGGAGGATACCTCTGGTAACTTACTTAGCTCTTTATTTGAACTGTGGGTGGGGAATCAGGTCTACCTGTAAACAGAGAGAGAGATGAACAGTAGGAACAAACATATTTATTTTCTTGCAGCTGTGACCACTGTTAGTCTGATCAAGATCGAGCTGGTTTTGTGGTTCAGGGGGGTGTTTGACTGATGGGTCATTCAGTGGAAAAATATTGCATAGAAACTGAGTCTAACCATGGTTAAACTGCTTGGGCACATGAAACAGACCTGTGCTGAGTATGTCTTTGAAATATATTTATTAGACAGGCAGTGGGAACAAACACAAGGAAGACTGTGCAGGCTGTCAAGCAGATGAATATATGGATTCCACTGTCTTTAAAATGCGCAGATCTATCAAGTTTGACACTAACACCCTATCTATGCTTCCTTTGTGTATTAGTTAATGATTTCTTATCAAAGCTTTTAAGGTTGCAGAATCAGCTGTGGTGAGGGATCTAGTTTATAAGTTCTGTATCACCAGTCACAATCAGAAGGTCCTCTTCTGGGCAGGTCCAAGTGCTTTATCTTCTGAGATTGTTTTGAAGTTGTGCTTTGGGTGAAGGTTGATTTTTCTTAGATCTATGAGGAATTATGTCCCCCGTAGCGTTAAAGTGGGAAGAGTCTTCATTCAACTGTGTTTGGATGGGGAAGTTTGAAGCCCTTTGTTACGTTACAAAGTTCTGGGGGATTAAAAAAACCCCAAACCACAAACAATTTTGGGAGCCTAATACTGGTGAAGATTTTTATATTTGTGGTTATTGTCTTCCAGCATTGCTTATCCCTCAGGTATGTATCAGTAGGACCACAGATTTGGCTGTTTTATGGATGGGAAGTGCATGATTTCTTTTTGCTTTGTGGGGAATGGAAGATAATATTAGAAAGATTCCTGTCTCACTTCTGCTATGCAGTGAAGCAGAGGTAGCAAGCAGATGGGAACATCCCTGGCAGAGGCTCAGGAGGTACACTTGGAAGAACCATGCCCCTTCTCCCATGAAAAATCTGCATTTATATGGATTTGAACATAGTCATAGAAAACTAAGTATAAAAAATGAGGAGGTGTGCAGCCTCCTGTTTCCTTCCTGGGTGTCTGGAAAATGGCAGGAGGCATTTCTGTTCTCCCCTCGGTATGAGAAGTACACTGGCCACTAAAAGCTTCCCAGGTTCTGCATAATTTCATAGCCTTCATTACTGAAAATTTACTGCTCTGCCTCCCTGGCTTGCTCCTGCACTCCTGCTCCCTGGATCAGTGGAATGCCTGTTTCATTCTGCTTTAGGTGGTAGCAAGCATGGGGGACTGCTATCCATGGGAAAGCCTTATAAGATTGTTGGTCTGACAGGACCCACACACTGCCTTGTCCACTCCAGTGTTCCTCATGGCAGATTTTCTGTCTCAGAACACTCTCTGTAGCTTTATTTACAGACTTGCAGTGTGACATGATGGTTTAATACACAGAGTCTAAAGCTAAACCACAGGCACTGAGCCACGAAGGACAACTGAGTGGGCAGAGAACTGGTACAAAGCACAGGTAGACCTGCCCTTGGCACAGCAGCTCTAGCACTGTCACTCCTCAGCTGCTTAAATCCCCTTCCCTTCAAAACATGAGTCTGGAGAGAGAAGGGGAGGGCAGAGGCAGATGGGTCTCAAACTCTGCTTTTCTTTTGTCTGTGTTTCTTCCCTTCTATTTAGCTTTAAATCTAAGTGATTCAATTGATTCTTGGTCCTTTGCTAGTTAGTAATAAAATTGTGCTTTAGCCTAGGAAGCATTAAAACTTAGCCTCATCAAAAGCAAAAGCTGTGTTCAAGGGGAAATGCAGAAATTTGCAGCAGTTGATTTCTGGTTCTGACAGTTTGCCTTGCTACAAGGTAAAGATGAAGCCCACACAACTGGCCCACGGTCCATCTCCAAACCTGGCCACCTCAGAGATTGCATCATCTGGCTGGGAGGTCAGAACTTGACTGGGCAAAGGCAGAAAGCTTCATGCCTCCCGGGGGCAGCTGCCTGCACAAGCCTGTCCTGCTGCTGTCTCTCCAGCTGACACAGACCTGCTCTGTGCTACTTCCCTAACAAGGCAGCTCAGCAGTTTGTTCTGCAGAGAATGAATCAGCTCTGAGTGGGGCTGGTGGTAAAAAGGCCAGAGGAAACTCCAACATAAACCACCAGAATAATGCTGACTTCAGACCTGAGAAGACTGGCTTAGCTGTGACATGTTTGTTCTGTTACTTATTCTGTTTTGTATGGTTGTATGTTGGGACAGGACTGAAATCTCTGCAGGGTTTAGAGTTCACCCCCGTGTCTTCGGATTACTCAGCAAGCACTTTGCTAGGCTACCAAGTCTTTGCTCTCTCCTTGCTCTAGATCTTCTAGGGATTTCCTTTTCTAGATTTGTTGTGGAAACTCTAATAAAAACCAGCATAACCCCAATGACCAAGCAGTTTCACTCACCACATTCTGATTTTGCAGTAGAAAATTTTGTAATGTAAACAGTCTATGACATGAGCTGACTGATTTTGCCAAGGTATTCTAACAGCTAGGAGAGACCACAAGCTCAGGGGAGACTCTTACCAGGTCTGTGGCAAAAGCTGAGCCTCTGAGCATTTCCCTCCTTGCGGGTCTGAGTTTCTAAGGGAAGAGTTCAAAACAGCTATAGAACTAAACAAAAAGAAGTACATACCTTTCAATTTGCTTTGTCTCCTGTACTATAGAAAGAAGCATGAGAGATGATGCCACTTAGGCTTGGATTAGGCTAGCTTTCAGGATATTTCTGTCAATAAGGTTTGGGGTTACAGTTGACAACAGATGAGAATATCTTCAATCAGAGGCAAAGGAAGGGAGTCTAAAGGTGTAGATTAGATTATTTGGTCTAGTGTGGTTCTATAAGACAGATTTCATATCATTTAACTGTACCTAAATTAATCTCAGTCAACCCAGACAGGGAATGACCCTGATAAGAAGGAACACAAGCAGGGGCTGGTGTCCTTCTCAAGCCTCAGAGCTATCATTCATGCTGTCTGGCATTTTCTAGTATCAGCAATGTGAGTCTTCCTGCCCCAAACTGCTGCTGTTTATTTATCACAAGATTCACTGCGATCTAGAAAAGCTTTTCAATTAGATATTTGCAACGAAAATATGAGTACTGGGACACCTTTGACATTTGTAACTTTATTGCAGAAAAAAAAATCCACTATCAACATATTTTACAAAGAAAGTTGCACTTTGGTGTTGGGCGAGTTTTCTTCCTCACCCCTTTCCCCTGGACAGTGATGTATGGGAAACCAGAACAACCAGCCCCTGCCCTTTTGATTGTGTGCACAGACACTTTCCAGCTATGCCAGCCTGCACCAGTTCCACCCAGGATGGAGTTCTGTTTTCCACCACTAACTTGCCAACTTTGTGCCGAAAACCAGTAGCACCCTGCCCTCCGGCAGGGGAAACCAGTCTGTAGCTAGGGAGATCACTCTATGCAGACAATGCCTGATACAAAAGCTTTGGAATTGTGACAATTGCCCTTTAGTTCTCATGCAATAGTAGGAGAGAACCAACCCTTCTTTCCTATTTTACTGGGCATCCTTACAAAATACAGATGCAAGGCCAAAGCCAACAGCTGAACCCAAACTGCACTGCAGCCATTTGTCAGCCACTTCGGAAGTAGTAACACAGGGAGGAGGAACTGCTGCATTACCCAGTTCATCTCTTTGACCCAGTCCAGTTCTGCTCCATCTTTGGGTTTTGCAGATAATTTAAGCCCTGCTGATGGGGAAATTCCCCTTTCCCTGCTACAACAAGCAATAACAGCACTTGGAAAAAAAAAAGCACATTTGCTTATGGGGTCAGTGATGTTGCTGCTGAAAGGAGAAACTGAGGCTTTTGAGAATAATGTGTCAGATAATATCTAGCCCTTGCTGTATCCTGAGGGAGCAACTGGCTTAGTCAAAATTCAAACACGCTAGAGAAGGCATGTGTTTCTATTCACCTGCAGCCAAATGTGAATTAGAAAACAGGAGCAAGTGTAATTACATGAAGACTGTCATGTCACACACACTTGAGTCTTTCTGAGGCAAGGGCACCAAAAGATCCTCAGACTTACACACAGAAGCTCTGATCTGTGGGTTTCCTTGAGGGGGCTCAAGAACCTCGGATGCAGTCTACAGCAGTGATATTTTGAGGCAAAAGTGCAGAATCTAATCAGACTAACACCTAGAAAGGGAAGGGGAGGAAGGCACCCACATCCAGAATCTCTCCTCATGACAAGACACCAACTGGCTCAAAGACCATTATCAGAAGGTAAAGGAGCTTTGACCTTGCATAGCACAGGAGGGAGAGTGAAGTGCTAGTTTTGTACAATAACTTCCAGCAACCAGATGCTTGCAGCAAAATGGGAGGTACCTGAGGAAAGGCATGTGTCAGTCCAGGGTTGGAAACGGACTAAAGCATTCACTGAGCCTGGAAAGGAGTTTACACATATGCTGAAAGCATCAAGTATAGGAGACAGTTTCCTAATTTTGGTGAGACCAAATTAGTGTGTCTAATTGGGAATAGACTGAGGCCTATCAAGCTCTGTTAAGCTAAAATTATGTTCATTTTCCTCCCAGCAACTTCAAAACAACATCAAGTAGCAAGGGCACTTCTCCAGTGGCCACAAAACTGTTTTCCCTGGTTAAAGAGAAAAGGTATGCATGTAGGAAGGAAGCAGAGCAGTCTGTTATCCTCCTGGTAGGTGTTTCAGGATGGCGGTGCCAATCCTGGGACTAAAGCTGAAACAGGAACAAAAAAAGTGCAAGAAAAAAAACCCCAAAACAAACAACCTTAAAATACAGAACAAGAGGGAGCCCAAGAGAACTGATTTCCCCATCCTTGGCTCCCTCAGAAAACAGCAGTCTCCTTTGCTAGCACTGTACTGACATCACCAGTGTTAAGAGCCCTTGTATGGATCACTTGTCCACCTCCTTTGCAAGCAGCAGCCACCAAGATGGACAGAATTGATCCATGCAGAACACAATGGCAAAGGTTGTCTTGGCTAATTGGTCACCACACTAAAGGAGGAGGCACCTCGTCAGGGCATTCTTTTGAGGAGAGCTTGGAGGAATGGGCCAGACTTGGGCTCTGATTCGCAGCATAGCAACTTCAACACTGAACTATTTCAAATGTCTAAAACCAAAAGCCATCTGAAAAGGATCTTTCAGTTGTGTGCAAATCACAGCCCCTCATTCCTCAGCAGATCGTCTGGGACCAAGTCCTCAAGGCCTTTTCCTCTGGGAAGTTCAGCCAGTCAGGCAGAGGACAGCCTGGTTGCCTAGTAGCTGTAGAGTGAGAGAGGGGTGTCCTCCATCATGTCATCCTAGAAGCAGAGAAGAGTGTGCTTTAATGAGATGACTGAACGGTGGCAATATAATCCTGGCTGTTGAAAACTCCACTCAGCTTGAAACAGCATCAGCTTGCTTGCTGGCTGCAGTACTCCTCTGTCCCAGAAAGCACAGTGAGTTAGTTGCAGCTTCCCCAGAGCTAATCCAGCCTCTGAAATCCTCATATATTTTTATATTTCCAAAGGGTCAAACACATACAGACGGAAAGACAACCTCCCTGGAACAGTATAGAATCTGCTTTGTCATAGTCACAAAGCAAATATATCAGAATACAGGAGGAGAGGCTAGGAAGGTGTCATTTCGGTTTGGATGGAGCTCTCCTTCCTTTCTCTATTTAACCTCTTAGCATTCCCCTGCAGAGTGAGGGGAAGGCAGAGAGCTTCTTTAGTGGTCAACCTTGAGACTTGCTGTCTTGATTCAAACCCTGGATGGAAGGAGAGGGACCTAAGAGGGAACAGGAGTGTGTGATCAGCATTGTTGCTGCTGCAAATACCCAAAGCATTGCTAATGTAGTAGAAGGGGAACTGCAAAGCAGCCAGTAGCAAGCCAGACCATGTCAGGCTGGGCTGAAGGCATGACTCACCATGGGCAGGTCCTGCAGGCGCCGGAATTCCATGCGGCTGTTGTGCTGGCGGTATCTCAAGAAGCCCACCAGGCCCAGGATGCCCACCATGACAATGAAGACGGAGATCACGGTGATTACCAAGGGATCAGCCCTCGCTGTATCAGCCAAATTGGGTGGCTCTGCAAGGATACCAAGGGAATGAGGCCAAAGGATAGCCTTCAAAGGCTGGAGTAGCAAAGCCTTGTCTTTTCTGGTTCTGCTCAGTATAACCAAGAGGCAACTTGAAGTAGCCCTAGCCCTTTGCCATGTTTTGTGAGAGCAGGGACAAAAGCAGACCATTTACCTGGATTTTCATCATCACCAACATCCAACACAGAAGCTTTCTCATGCCTGGGCTCTAATGGCTGCTCCAGCATAGACGTGTTGTTGGGAATGGCAACTGTGCTGGTAGATGTGGAGCTGGTCACAAGGGGTCTCACTGTCACAGTACTGGAGGCTGTAGCAGAAGATGTGTTCCATACAGTGGAGATGGGAGCAGAGAAGGTTCTGGGCTTCTCAGTCCTCTCCTCTGTGGCACCCACAGGGCTTGTTCCTGGCCTGGTTTCAGACCTTGCTGCTGTGGGGCCCATGGTCGGCCCATCAAAAGGCCCCAGCTGAGAGCTGTTAGTTGTTGCTGCAAAATAGGAACAAACAGTTATTTCAAAGGATCAAGTGCAAGCACACTGTTCTGTGGGACTGGACAAGCTGGAAGCAAGGTTGTGAGGAAGACTGCTGGGACTATAGGAATAGCATCTTATTGTCAATCCTTTGAAAAACAAGCAGGACCTATAACGCAGACACAGCTGAGCCACACTATAAGCCACAGTGCTTAGACAGTCTTCTTGATTTGCATATGTGCCAATCCACAATGACAGCCAGCCTCAGCTGGGCCCACAAGGCCTGTCCTTGGGGACAAAGGGCAAGCAGAGAAGTTTCAAACAACTCTGCACACAGGTTAGGATCACCCCAGAGCAAGAGTCTGGGCAAGGTCTCTCATCTCCTTATGAGGAGCACAAAGAGGGCTGTCTAGGAACTGGCTAGCAGCATCCTCTAGGGCTGTGCTGGCATGTGACAGAACAGCAGGACCCTGTGACACAATCCAGGGTAAACAGTGTAGTTGTGCATGAACATCATGCAAATCAGTGGCCAACCAACATCTGCCTTGTATTAGGGGTGTGTGCCAGCCTGGCAGGCCCCAAGGTGGCCAAGGCTGGGATCACAGACCCTATAGCCAGTCCCTACACTACCCAGAGCAATATGAAGGTAGGTTAGGAGTTCCTGTGGTTGCCCAGGGATGGGTGGGCTGATGGTTGTGCTTGCCCTTCTCCACACTTTGTGTTAAGAGAGGGTGTGCTGCCCTGTTCTTTGGCATCAGGGAAGGCTCCTGTTGAGCCCCCAGCCCTGGTGCTGGAAGAGCCCAGCTGGGCAGCACTGCTGAAGCATGTTGTTTCAGATAAGATATGAAAGGAATGTCCCTGCACACAGTCAATGTCCTCATCAGAAAGCAGCCAGCACAATTAATACCATAATTAATGGGGTTTGCAAAGAGGATGCTGAAGTAACACCTCTGCAATTAAGTTCCACAGAACTGGCCATGCTTAATGGCTCATTTCCTTCTTCTCCCTCTCTCCAGTTTCCAGGAGAGTGCTCAGACATTTCCAGCTTGTGCATCCTTGAGGCAGGACTTTCCGCACAGGCAATAAAGGCAAAACCTCACCCGGCACGGTGTTGAGAGGAAGCGTGGGGGTTGCACTGCTGGTGTCATCCATTTCTTCAGTTGTGCTGAAAGGCTCTGTGGCTTCGTGGCTGGGCTGGTTTTCTTCCAGAGTGCTAGCAGTCAGGGTTGAGGAGGGGATTTCAGTGCTGCTGTTGACGGACAAGCTCATGTTGTTGTGCTCAGGATGTATAACTGTGACGTTCCTGGGGCTGGCAGTAGTGGAAGCCTGCAGTCTCTCTGCCTTGGAGCCTACCATGGGGGTAGTAGGGCTGAAGGCATCCTCCACCTCTGCAGAATTGGCCCCAGTGGCATTGAGTGTTGCAGCAGTCAAGTTTTTCTCCAGGCTTGTCTGAGGAATGGCAGTAGTCAATGGACCAATATCAGAGGCTTCCCTTGGCTGATGCGAGGTTAGCGCTGTGCTAGGAAAAGGTGATGGAGTCACCAAGGTCTCCACTGTCTTCTGTGCCCCTCCTATGGAACAGAGTTAAGAAATGCTGAGAAGTTTGTCAGAGATCCCACACTGAGAGGAGAAACAGAGGCAAAGGCCAGAAATTGAATCTCTTTGTCCCGTTAACTCCGAATCCAGCACAGGTTCACACTTGGGAAAAGGATTCAAATAGCTCCTCTGTCTTCCTGGCCTCTCCAATGAAGGAACCTACTCTGGGGGACCTTCCTTTCCCTCCTCCCCCTCAAGCCCTGTGAGGTTGTTCTGTGGGGTCAGCATCACCAGCCTCTCTACCCTGAAGCAACTTTGAAACCTTTTTTGAGTATTTGGGTTTGTTAAAAGTACCAGCTGAGACCTGACTCTGTGAGAAATTTAGATAAGTCTTCCTTGGTTCATTGAGAAGAGTCAAAAGCGGTGCAGAAAAATTACAAATGAGGAAAATGTGGAAGCAGACCCTCTAGCTCCTCTGGTCTGATGAAGTGACATTTCAAAACTGTAGCTGGCAAGGGTAAAGCTTATGTTGTGAGTCATCTTAGTAGTAGTGTGGGCTTGCTGCTAGAGGGAAAGGTGAAATGAGTAGCAAGAGAGTACTACAGCTAGCAGGGCTGAGGGTGTGCTTTGGGAGCTGCCTTGGTGAGCTAATCATGAACATGCTGGCACCATGAAGTGATGGAGCTCCTCAGCCTCCCACCACAGCAAACAGGGACAGCATCCTGCCTGGGAACCTGTGGGGAGCAAGGATCCCCCCAGATCCACAGCCGCTAGACAGTGTGACAGCATATGGGAGGAGGAAAACCACAAGGCTCTTACACTGCCCATTCATAAATATGGATCCCGTGAGGGTTTTTCAGGATGTAAACAGAAAGAAAACAGAGCAATGAAGCCACATCAGGATGGACTCTGCAGACAATTTAAAAACATTGCACGGTCAATATTTTGACGATTTCTGTTCAAGTTTCTACCCAAGCCACTGAGGTCTGATGAGCCAACTACAGGAAAAAATAAAAATCCATCATCATGCCCACTCTCTCCACAGTGGAGAAGCATCCAAGGCGGATGTTGTAACCAAGAAACATTCATCCACCAGCAAAACAGCTCACTCTTGTACTGCTTTGGGAAATCTCAGCAGTTTTTAAAAGCTCTGCAGAATGGACACAGTTATCAGAGCTCTTCTCCAGCTACAGCACTTAACAGGCCCTAAAAAAAGACACAATACATCTCTCTCTCAAGACCTTTGCAGTACCCTGACCAGCTGGAGAATTCAAAACCTCGAAGCAGCCTGACAGAGCTGTGCTTCCCCAGCCTGGGGCCCCTGTCCCAGGAGGGCTCCCACAGGGATGCACAACCCTACTCGGCACATTCGGAGAACAAGCTCTCACAGGGAGCCCCAGCTGGGGCAATTTCAACGTGGAGGTTGAAGGAATGAGTGATGCTCCCGTTGGCCTCGCCTGGATCCAGCTGTCTGTAGCCAGAATATGCCTCTAAACAAAACAAGCTGCTCTCTGCAATGGAGCTCAGGCATAGGATATGCTTACACCAGTAACACCTGGAAGGAAAAGAGCTGAGCACTGTGTTTCCCCGGATCAGGCACCAAAGTGCACAGCTCTTCATGTGACAATTCCCAGCCCTAAATCCAGCATTGATATTCAGCACACTGCCTGTTGGGTGAGATCCCCCCAGCTCCAGAACCTGTGCTGGGCAATGCTGATGGATCGCAGCTGGGCACTGCAGGATGCTTTCTCAGTAAACACCCACCTGTTCCTACACAGCAAGAGACACACAGAGCTGTGCTGTCACCATGGGGTAAACAGGAAAGGTGGTGGCCAGGTGCCCAGCCAGTGGCCAGCCTGGCTATGTGCTGCTTTCAATAGCTGGCCTGTGCCAGGGACACCCTCCCACAGGGTAGTAAACCATGACTGCAGTCATGCAGAGGATTTGTGGAGGGCTCTCTTGCACAAAGGCCTGAGCAACTCTGAAACCATCATGCCAGTTTCTGACTAGAACAGGAAAGCCAGAGGGGAAGGTGGATGAGTCTGGGTCCTACACCCCAGGGTACCTCCCTGTGGTGTCATGAACTGGCAGCCCTGCCAGGAGGTGCTGTGGGACAGGAGTGTGTGTGGGGACAAGCAGCTCTCCCTACCCCACTGCACACACAGCTCCCCATTCTCTGTGAGAAAAGCTAGTGGAAGTAGTATTTCCCTAAGCTCTTCTCTCCAAGTAACCCCAGAATTGCCTAGTGTCCATCACTGCCAAGGAAGTGGTTCCCAGGCCGATGGGCTCCTCCGGCCCGGGCCTGGTGTAAAACAACACTGGGGTGTGTAATACCCGGTTCATAAAGAATTGCAGAAGAGATGTTAAAATTGGCAGCTATGGAGCAAGCGACTTGCTCACAGGGCCTCTGAGCATGACACGTGTTGATGGCACCTGGATTAGCAGATCATCCAGCCCAGCACATCACAGCACACCCAGCTCAGGAAACAAATGAGGGCATGAAAAAAGAAAGAGTCTAATCCAGACTAACACAAAAACCCAAGCCATTAAGAGATGATGGTGGGAAGACAGAGAAGGCAAGAGCCTTAAAATGGGCAAGGAAACAAAGGACTCTGAGTTAAATCCCAATCACCCGGGGACAAACAGACAAAAGATCCCCATCACTGTCTGCCAGCTCTGAAAGTGTAAGAGCACATCCAAAGCCACGACACAATCACCAAGCAAAGCACCTGGGAAAATCTCCCATAGGTGCAATTTGCTGCTTGTGAGCCGTGGGCGTTAAGTGCAAGCAGTAACTACTTTTACTTCAGTTTTGTCTTAAAATAAAAACACTCCCGCACAGGACCTTGCATTAAGATTTGCTACATTATCTCTGCAGTGCCACAAGTTTGCTTCACCTAAACAGGGAACCCATTCCCACCCAGCCGTTGTGCAAACCCTGCGGTACCCTGGGGGAGACCCATCAAACCCCACACCAGCTGTGATCCTCCGGGGTCCAAGCCCTGTGCTCTGGATACTTGGTGCCCAACAGGTGGGAAAATTGCCAGCTCCAGCACTATCGCTGCTGCTCCAGTCACTGGGCGATGATGGTTTTAGCTGTTTATTGGTTGCTTATAGAGACGCAGGTCAGAGCTCGTTCCTCCAGTGCCTTCCTGGAGGAGCTCTGCTTCCTGCCCCGCATGCCAGGAAAGCCCTGGCTGTAGTACCAAAGGTATCGCCCTCATCGTCTCCTGGAGACAAGAGGAAACCACATCCCTGTTGTTTCAGATGGCAAGAGAAGGACTTAGTGTGGACGCTTCACCTTCTCTGTGATCCTCCAAGGCCTGACAGCTGCAGCACCCCAGGACAGCTGGTAAAGGTGCACTCACCCTTGGATCCATAATAAAGCAGCTATGACCATACTGCAAATGAAGAAGCAGGACCAGCTGCAAGCAAGAGCTCTGACCATGACAGCATCTCTGTTTCCCTGACAGGGAACCTGGAGTGGGCTTACTTTGTTCACACTGCAGTGCCTGCTGAAGCAGAGCTGGCTAGCAGTGTCCTGGCTACAGCCACACTCCTGCCCCGCATCTGTGCTAACCTCCAGGCTCAGCCTGCGTGTGGTGAGAAGCAACAATCCCAGATCACATTAGGGCAGGGCTGGTGGATTTGGAGCAGCAGCTCCCATCAGACTGTGCTGACTGCAATGACCTCTGTCTGGGAAACAAGAGGGGCAAAGCAAGAGAGTAGTCCCAGGGGAGAAGGGATGCAGCCAGCCAAGAAGCCCCTGCCTTGGACAAGGATGGGAAACAATCCCAGCTCCTTGAGGGAAGGGAGGGCTCTGAACATCAGCCCATGGCCTCGGCCCCTCTCTGGTGCTGCCTGACAACACTGAGAGATCTCCACAGATCAACCCAAGTTCTCATCAGCTCCAGAGCAGACATGATAAAAATATGCCATAACAGAGAGAAGTGAAGGAAGCCAGCTCTGCAGGAGACTGGGCCATTCCTGTCTTGTGCTCCCTGCCTAAGTTTCAGGGCTGGGGCCAAGTGAGGGGCTGAGAAAGTTTGCACAACCAGCACAGAGCACTGCTGCGGTCTCAAGGTAGCCATGCAGAGCAGGGACATGTCCTCCATCCTCTGCCACAGCAGCCACCCCACCATCTATTTGTTTCTCAGTATAAAATATTGACACAGAGCAGGACCTCTGCTGGACATAGACAAGCTCTTGCCACAATCCTCCTGCCCCACTCCCAGCAGCGTCCTCTGCACTCTCTTTCCTGTCACAGTCAGAAACAGCAACCTGAGGTCCCCAATGGTCAATACAAACCCAGCTCCAATCCACAGACTTTACCGCAGTTTCTAAAATCCCTCTTAGAATGAGATGCAGGAGAGCCACATAAGGCAAGGAAGCCTGTGGAAGGCTGACTGCCTGGGCTCGAGGGAGAGCAGGGCAGCAGGGTGCAGGCTGCAGTCACCACTAGAAGAGGCACAGAATCACACAGAATCATTAAGGTTGGAAAAGATCTCTGAGATAATCCAGTCCAATCTATGACCTAACACCACCATGTCAACTAGACCATAGCACTAAGTACTACACCCAGTCTTTCCTTAACATCTCCAGGAATGGTGACTCCACCACTTCCCTGGGTGAACAGAGACCCAGGCAAGAGCTGAGCACAAAGACAAGAGGATCCACCCATGATTTCAGAAGTGCCTGTGGGAGCAGGACTCCCTGGTGTGGATGTATCCTCCTGCGCAGGCTGTCACTGTCTGAGGCTAGCACCTCGCTTAAATCAGCATCCTACAGAATGCATGTCAAACCACTGCTCTGATTCATTTAAAAGACACCCAAACCCTTCTACAATGCTATTTTGGTGCACTAAACAAATTCAATTTCCATTTAAGTGTAACAGTTCTAGTCGCAAACAACCTAGTAAAATGGAAAAATATGTTTAAAAAGTAACGGCATAGGCTGTAACCTATATATATTAAAGCAATTATATTATATCCTATTGCTTAGCAAAGTACTCCATTAAGTGCAGAAATTATCTTTTGTTGCCAGCTATTACATTTTTATGGTTACCGACCAACAGTAATTAAACAACCTCTTCAAGGAAAAAGAGCTTGAGTACAAATGCAAATAAAACCATATAGTGGGATCAGCTGAGCCTGATCTCTACTCCTGGAATAAAAAAACCCCAAGGGGCAGAAGAGATTTCTGGAGCCCTCCAGGAAGGTGCCAGATGCACTCAGGGATGCTGTGGAGCAAACACCCTCATCGCAATGAACTGAGGCTCAGAGATGCAGACCCAGTACCAAGGGCAATTGCTTTGTAAACTCAGCTCCAGCTCATTGCCTTGCGGGACCTCGATGGAGGCAGGATGCCGGAGGGCTGCATTTGCCACAGCCTCCAATGTTCTCCCTGCCAGGGCTGATGCCCAGACTGTCCCCATCCCCATCATGGCAGAGAAACTGAACAGGCTCTGTCTGCTGTGAGGAGTCCAGGCATGGTCTGTAGGCAGAGATCTGAACTTAGAGCCTGCTCAGGGACCACAGTGAAGCTCTTCATGGCAGCAAGTTAATTCACTGCACCCCATGGGGTGTTGAGCTGTTGTGCAGGCAGCAAAACTGGGGATCTGAACTGGGGGCGCCAAGCACGCAGTGTGGCCCTGAAAAGCTGCCAGGCCAGGCATACTGCAAAGCAAGTGCTGTGGAAGGGGACAGGAATAGAAACCAGGTCTCCTGACAAAGAAGCTCCTTCCAGCCAAATAGGCAGGTGGCCACGAGCTGAGCACGAGACAGGGTCAGATTAGATATGGGGCGCTGAGCAAGCGTGGTACTGGGGAGGGACAGCCCAGCACCCAACCTGCCCAGGCAGGCAGGGGGATGCCTCCCTGGGGCATCTGTGGATGCTGAGCTGCAGGCATGAGCCCCTGGGGATAAAAGGGGGAAGTAGTGCTACCACCTTGACTGATGGCACTGCGTTTGGGGCTGGGACAGCTAGGCAATGGTGTCATAGCAGAGCAAGAGTTGCGAGAACAGGGATGAGCAGCCCTGAAAACAGCACCATAAATGCTAAGCACAGGTACTTCAGTACTAGAAAAACCCATAAAACAGCACAGACATGCCCAGAACATGCAGCAGTGCTGGAGCCTGAGCCGGGGAGGGGGGCAGCACCAGCCTGATTGCCTGCCCGCAAGATGCAGCACCCCAGGGTGGAACACTCTGCCTGGCCCTGCTATGTGAGACCCTCCTCACCCAGCCAAGGCAAGGGAGAGATGCAAGAAACTTCATGCCCACAGGTTTGCATGAAGCTCCATCATTGATCCCCCATTTAGAGGTGAGGAGGCTTATCCCGAATTCCTGTGGCAGAAAATAGGGAGAGCAGCCTGCCTTGCTGAGCCATCATTGTCACATCAGCCAGTTATTTTCCACTGGCCTCATGCAGATACAGAGCAACCTGCTTGGCAGGAAGATGCCCAGAAGGCTCCCACATTGTTTGCTTTTGTTCTTCAGTTGGAGTTGTCCTGTGTAGGATCAGGAGCTGGACTTGATGATCCTTGTGGGTCCCTTCCAACCCAGGATATTATGATTCTGTGATGAAGACCCCTTTGCCCAGAGGCTGCTGGGGACATGCACAACACCCACAACCTAGGAAGCCTGTCCTTCTCTGGGGCTGCATAACTCCAATAAAACAGTAACAGCAGGGAGCTCTGGCATCAGCCAACCCTGGCCCTGCTTACCTCAGGAGTCACAGCTGCAGTGGAGGAAGCATTCACGTCATTAGGTGAAAATTAATTAGCCAGTTGCCTGAATAGCAGCCCCATGTCAGCAGGGAGCCTGCTCTCCAGCGCAGCGTGGCATGAGCTGGAGAGAGCCTGGACATCGAGAAACCTGCCCAGCCCCCAAGTCCCTCCAGCTGCTGGCTGATGATTCCATGGGCTGTGAGGCTTGGAGACACATCCTGCCCGGAGCAGTGGCAGTTTGGATCATGCAGGGTGAGCACATGCCCTGGGCCTGCCCTGGGCAGCCCTGCAGGGGTCAGGATGTGGCCCCAGACCCCAGCAGTGCTGAGCCTTATGAAAACTGCCAACTGATCATGGGGGGGAAGAAGGCAGCCCCATGGAAACCCTGTGACAAGAACTGCATGTATGACCCCCACTCCGAGGGTCTTGGAAAGGAAGGAGGGACTGGGGCCTCTGTGCTTTGGATTGTCCCTGCTGCCCTTTGCCTGGAGGGATGGGACCAAGGGAACTGAAATAGGTGGGTGTTTTGCCCCTGCCCAGCAGGTCAGGCCTTGGAAGGGCAGCAGGGAGCCAAGGCCCACCCTGCGCCTGGGGCTGGGGGAGGAACACGTGCTGAATTGGCATGGAAGACTGATGGCATGACATGATGGGGCTGGGCAGGAGGTGCAGGGGCAGTGTTTACCCCACATAGCCAGAGGTACCACTGTGAGGAGAGGACTGAGCTGTGGCTCAATTCTCGGTGCAAAACAGCTTGAGCCATCCTGTCAGGGTGGGGTCAAGTCCATCCACTCCTCCTCACCCTGGGCAAACAAGGGGAAAAAAATCATGGCAAATCGGCTGCAGGACTCTGTGTGTGGACACACTGCCTGCCTGTGTGCACGGCCCTGGGCCCGACAGACAGGGCTTTATGTGCTTCTGCTGCTCCCAGCCCCACGCCGTCATCTTCGCTTGCGAGGCAGCTCAGCGCGGCAGGGAAATGCAGCAAAATGCCCAGACCAAAATTACTCGGGGTTTTATTTGTAAGGCTAATGGTGCTGGAGGAAGTGGATTTCCGCAGGCAGCAAAGAAAGGCTGCATTGAGAGGCCAGGGTGGGCAGCCTCAGCTCCTGTGCAGCCCGGCAGAAAAGCCCAGACAGGGAGGGCAAAGGGGATCTGTGCTGGGAACAGTACAGAGAGCTGCAAGTTTTGGATGGAGTTGTCTAGGGACTGTTGATTTTGGGGCCAATCTCTGGGCAAATCATTCCCTTCCCCCATCACTGTCCTGCTGGGATTCTCTGGTGTCTCATTAACGGTTGTGCTTGCCATGGGGCATTTTTTTATTGGTGGCATCTCTCCCATGCTATCTATTTTCACAAAACATTTGCTCTCTCAGCCATGGCTGCGATTAGCTAGCAGATCCAAAAGCCACGAGGACAATGGCCAGGTCAGCTGCATAGGTACCACTTCCTGAGGCTATGAAGGGACTTTGGGATCAGAACACTAAGCAATAAAGATCCCAGGAAAAACCCAGTGCAGCCTTCATTTCTGTAGACTCCAGCAGTTTGAGTCTTGGACTTTGCAGCAAGAGGGCTCCTATGAGCCAGCTGGGGCAAGGGACTCCCTGGGGTTTCCCAGTGTGCTGGAGTGTGAGACACAGGGCCAACACAACCAGCGGCAGCCCAGAGCTCCTCCTCCTCTCAGTGGTGGAAATCCTGAGTAGCTCCTCTGCCAGTGGCTAGTCACCTCCCCACACCCCATCACAGCCCAGCCATCCTCGTGTGGGGAGTGAGTGCAGCATTACCCAAGGCTTTGCCCACATAAAGGGGGCTGGTTTGGGACTGTTCCCTGTGCTCAGCCTCAAACCCAGGCAAACCGCATCCGGCACCCAAAACCTCAGCCTGAACACTACTCTCGCTGCTGGAGCTCAGTCTCAGAGGCATCTATGCTAGGGTTTTACCAGCCCTAATTAGTTATTACAAACCGAGTTTCTATGTGTCACCTCTTCATCTCTATTGCTGCTGTCGCAGTGCTGTGATCTGACCAGGGTCTGGCCAAGGGGCTTTTCTCAACCACAAAGAAGAGGAAACAAGTTTTGCTTCCCCAGCCCTCGGCAAGCCCCTAAATGCCACTGAGCCTTTGTCACCGCCAGGGTCACGGGGGAAGGTGACAGCCCCCCGACTCGGGATACGCTCCAGCCACGCGGCAGGGCTCAGCGGTGTCGGCGGATGGGGCTGTCAGCGCCACGCTGCAGACTGCGCCTGCCCACGTGGGGACGTGTTGCTCGTGGAGCCGAGCTGAAACACAGCCTGGGAGAGTCTGCCTGGGGCCGGGGTCTGGGTCTGGCTTCTGCTTCGTGCCGGACACCGGCATCGCCTCCTCTCCCCCAGCACGTCGGGACGGGCGCCCTGCGCCTGCGGGAAGGCGGCAGAGCTCGGGCTTTGTCCGGGGTCCCCTCGGGGGGAAGCTCAGCAGCGGCTCGTAGGCACCCGAGAGCTGCAGG
>NW_008679237.1:1100-2477 GCF_000695815.1 Acanthisitta chloris | reverse complement strand
TTTCAACATTTAAAATTTTTAAAGTTTTGAAATTTGAAATTTTGAAATTTGAAATTTGAGATTTTGAAATTTTCAGTATTTGAATTTTTGACATTTTCAAAATTGGAAATTTTGAAATTTGAAATGTTTACATTTTCAAAATGTGAAATTTTAAAATTTGAAAGGAAAAATCAAAGATTTGAAATATAAAATTTTGACTTTTTGAAATTGAAAATTCAAAATTCAAACTATCAAATTTCGAATTTTGTATTTCAAAACTAAAAATTCAGAATTTCAAATTTGGAAATCGAAAATTTTGAAATTCAGAATTTTACTCAGCCCTTACTCAGAACTTACTCAGTGCTCACTCAGCTCTTACTCAGAGCTCACTCAGACCTTACTCAGCCCTTACTCAATTCCTACTCAGCCCTTACTCAACTCTTACTCAGCCCTTACTCAGATCCAACTCAGACCTTACTCAGATCCATCTCAGCCCTTACTCAGCTCTTACTCAGCCCTTACTCAGCTCTTACTCAGCCCTTACTCAGCTCTTACTCAGCCCTTACTCAGCTCTTACTCAGCCCTTACTCAGCTCTTACTCAGCCCTTACTCAGCTCTTACTCAGCCCTTACTCAGCTCTTACTCAGCCCTTACTCAGCTCTTACTCAGCCCTTACTCAGCTCTTACTCAGCCCTTACTCAGCTCTTACTCAGCCCTTACTCAGCTCTTACTCAGCCCTTACTCAGCTCTTACTCAGCCCTTACTCAGCTCTTACTCAGCCCTTACTCAGCT
Source organism: Acanthisitta chloris (assembly GCF_000695815.1). Taxonomy (NCBI): domain Eukaryota; kingdom Metazoa; phylum Chordata; class Aves; order Passeriformes; family Acanthisittidae; genus Acanthisitta; species Acanthisitta chloris. The sequence goes on along the minus strand of NW_008679237.1, from coordinate 1,706 downwards.
CTTACTCAGGTGAAATTTGAAAGGAAAAATGAAAGATTTGAAATATAAAATTTTGACTTTTTGAAATTGAAAATTCAAAATTCAAACTATCAAATTTCGAATTTTGTATTTCGAAACTAAAAATTCAGAATTTCAAATTTGGAAATCGAAAATTTTGAAATTCAGAATTTTACTCAGCCCTTACTCAGAACTTACTCAGTGCTCACTCAGCTCTTACTCAGAGCTCACTCAGACCTTACTCAGCCCTTACTCAATTCCTACTCAGCCCTTACTCAACTCTTACTCAGCCCTTACTCAGATCCAACTCAGACCTTACTCAGATCCATCTCAGCTATTACTCAGTCCTTACTCAGCTATTACTCGGCCCTTACTCAGCTCCTACTCATCCCTTACTCAGATCCATCTCAGCCCTCACTCAGAGCTTACTCAGCCCTTACTCAGCCCGTACTCAGATACAACTCAGACTGAACTCAGACCTTACTCAGACCTTACTCAGACCTTACTCAGCTCTTACTCAGCCCTTACTCAGCTCCTACTCAGCCCTTACTCAGACTTTACTCAGACCTTACTCAGATCCATCTCAGCCCTTACTCAGCTCTTACTCAG
>NW_008679237.1:0-1082 GCF_000695815.1 Acanthisitta chloris | reverse complement strand
ACTCAGCCTTTACTCAGCTATTACTCAGCCTTTACTCAGCTCCTACTCAGACCTTACTCAGACCTTACTCAGATCCATCTCAGCCCTCACTCAGCCCTTACTCAGAGGTTACTCAGCTCTTACTTGGCACTTACTCAGCTCTTACTCATAGCTCACTCTGCCCTTACTCAGCCCTTACTCAGATCCAACTCAGACCTTACTCAGATCCATCTCAGCCCTTACTCAGCTCTTACTCAGCCCTTACTCAGCTCCTACTCAGACCTTACTCAGCTCCTACTCAGACCTTACTCAGACCTTACTCAGATCCATCTCAGCCCTTACTCAGCTCTTACTCAGCCCTTACTCAGCTCCTACTCAGACCTTACTCAGCTCCTACTCAGACCTTACTCAGACCTTACTCAGATCCATCTCAGCCCTTACTCAGCTCTTACTCAGCCCTTACTCAGCTCCTACTCAGACCTTACTCAGCTCCTACTCAGACCTTACTCAGACCTTACTCAGATCCATCTCAGCCCTCACTCAGAGCTTACTCAGCCCTTACTCAGACCTCACTGAGACCTTACTCAGACCACACTCAGACCTTACTTGGCCCTTACTCAGCCCTTACTCACTCCTCCCCCAAATACTCAGAGGTCACTCCGAGGTCACTCAGCCCTTACTCACTCCTCCCCCAAATACTCAGAGGTCACTCCGAGGTTACTCACAGTTTACTCCGAGTTTACTCAGCCCTTACTCAGATCTTACTCTGCCCTTACTGAGACCTCAGCTCTTACTCAGCTCTTGCTCAGACCTTACTCACTCCTCCCCCAAACCCTCTGAGGTCACTCTGAGTTTACTTAGAGGTTACTCAGACCTTACTCAGAGGTTACTCACTCCCCCTCCCCCCAAGTCCTCAGAGGTCACTCTGAGTTTACTCATAGTTTACTCCGAGGTTACTCAGCCCTTACTCAGCCCATACTCAGAGGTTACTCACTCCCCCTCCCCCCAAGTCCTCAGAGGTCACTCTGAGTTTACTCATAGTTTACTCCGAGGTTACTCAGCCCTTACTCAGCCCATACTCAGAGGTTACTCACTCCCCCTCC
>NW_008679236.1:0-240 GCF_000695815.1 Acanthisitta chloris | reverse complement strand
ACTCACAGCACTCACAGAACCCACAGCGCACACAGAACCCACAGCACCCCCCCGCGGTGGGAGGAGTCACAGCACCCACAGCACGGACACGTGGGCAGGACTCGACCCCCACGGGAACCCCCGGACACACCTCGGAACCCACTAGACATCCCACAGGACACCCTAAACACCCCTTGGGACCCTTAGGACACCCCATGGGACACCCCAGACACCTCTCAGGACCCCTAGGACACCCCACGG
>NW_008679235.1:0-3934 GCF_000695815.1 Acanthisitta chloris | reverse complement strand
TATCTTGTAATAAGTAAAAGAATTTACTTAGTGCTTAGAAAGGGGGGAATTGATAAGGAGAAGAAAGCTCTAAAGGGTGGGAGAATGCCTGACTAGTGGACAAGGGAAGAAAGCTCTAAAGGGCCCGGGAGTGCTTGCTGAGTGAATAAAGGGGAGAGGTAATCAAGATAGGGGAAGTATGCCCTAAAGGACATGCAGGTTGAGGAAGGGGACATGCCAATGATTTTTTTAGAACTAATTGTAATAATATTGACCACCCATCTCTGGAAGGAATGTATAAAAAAACATGAAGTTTTGTCCCTGGTTGCACAAGTTTGGTGGAACAATCCCCCTTGCGCCCAGTGCTGAATACACAAATACCAGCTACTCAGAGATACAAGTCTGTGAGTAGTTTCTTTTACAGCTTTTCTCGGCATCAAAAGTAGTAGGAAAGACAACCTCATTAAGATGAGAGGCCTATTAGTTTACTTACAATCTCCAGTCCTGGAGAAAAGTATAGGAGGCAGGGATAGAAGTGTTGTACATTTTCCTTCAATTCTGGACTCAAACTTTCCCTAAAGCTTCATTTAAAGCCAAGGCTATATTTCCACATGCAGTCTCCTCTCCACCTTGCCCCACCAACATCTCAAGAAGACGTGGCAGTTCAGAATGTGGGCATCCTTGTGCTGTTGTTTGTGCTTTTTTGTTTAATGTTGAGATCAATGTATTCAGCTCTGCTCAGCCACAGAAGAGGATCAGCTGTGCTGCCTGTGAAAGGCAGTCAGCTACTTCAGGTAGTTTCAGGCAGCCTGTATTACATTTCAGGTTAAAGTCTTTGTGATTGCTAGTTCCTCAGCTCAAGTATGTATGTGTTGAAGAAACATGTCCAGCTCAGCTTATTTTCATGTCCCTCAGTAATGATGCATGCCAGCAGCAAACTGTTGGAACCCCTATGCAGGTCAATGGCAGATGATAGCCTATTTTCCAGGTTTGTTCCTGCCTTTGAAGAACCTTTTTCTTACAGGCTTAAGAATAATAATACACAAACCTTTCTGTAGTTGGAAGAGAATTTGAGCTTTCATTTGCAGCTGCTCTAAGTTAAGGCAATTGTCCTTTTTGGTCTGTCTTCTGGTGAGGGGCAGGGGATGACCTGTGTGTGCTGACCGCACTTTAGCTGAAAAAGGCACACCTGGACACCAAAAACATATCTCCTGCACCAGACTGCATGGCAGGTGATTTTGTTAGCATCCCCAGGAAAATCACCCTATATCTTGAGGAGAACTTTAGTTTCTGGAGCAGAGGTATATCTCAGAGCCATCCTCACGCCTCTTACACTTGGGTAGACTAGTTTATTAAAAGTGAAAGAATGTCACACCTAGAGATTTCTCAAAAAGTAATATCAGGCTCCTGAAGTACTTCCATACTGACTTGGGTAGAAGAGCTGTAGGGGTTTTGCAGTTTACTGCAGCGTTACATGTCAAGGTTCCTTTCTCTATCCATGGAGCTTACATTTCTGTTAGCAGTTGTTTTGCAATGCTCAGCACTTCTGCCAAAGGTAATGCTGGGGTACAGAGCACAGCATTTTTCCATCTCCTGACCCCAGATCTTGGGAGGATACTGCTGGGTCTCCTTCTTAAGCACAAAACTTGGGTAGAAAACAGTGAGACACTAATTCAATGGGAAGCTAGTTAGGAAAAAGAATTAAGACCAAGATTTGCATCTGTCATCTTATACATGCAGGCCCTGATATATGAGCTGTTGAAAGGGGTTATTAAAACAGGAAGAGTTAATGAAACAACAACAGAATACTAAAACAAACAAGAGACCCCAAACAAAACCCTAACCAATCAATCAAAAACCAACCCAAACCCCAACAGCCCCTCCAGCCCTGTAACTAACTGTCCTGTCAGAGAGTCTGGTTGTCTCTCTCTGCACTCTTACAGCTGTGCTGGATTTATCCTGTCTGCAGAGGTCTCCCCACACCGTAGAGAAGTCAAGGGGGAGGCTGGTGCAGAGGAGGGAGGGGAGAACAGCCAGCATTCTGCTGGGGTGCAGCTGGGCTCTCCATCAGATCAATGGGGCATGTCAGGAAGGCACTGGATGATTTTTTTTCACACAGCTTAAAGGAGGGATTTACAGTAATGTCTGTAACATGTTTTCAGAAACACATGCATACTCATTTACATATGACTACAAGTGTCTTCTTTGTCTCCAATTCTTGATGATACTCCGACCAAATATGAGTTGTGTGAATGCCAGAATGGGCAGTTATCTTGTGACACAACAGACAGAGATGGTGACAAACTCATATTCATTTAAAAACTCACCAAATCTTCCCAAGAACTAAACCCCATTTTTTCCAGAAGTAACCTGGAGAACTTTCTGTATCTGTTTGCTTTAATGTCCCTTGGGAAATCATCTGTATGTCTTACTACTTCAGCAGTCACATAATGTGAGGTGTGTTAAATTCCTTATTTATAGGATTTGTCTCTGATCAAAATAAAAGCATCCTTTTAAATTTCTTCCTTGTTTTCAGCTTCCAACTTCTTAACAGCTGCTGTTTGTCCTGTTAATGGCAGAGCCTTTGGAGCTGTCTGCTGGGGACACACTGACTGTTAATGCTGTCAAATTGCATTACATGTTCTAGTGTCAGGTGCCTCTCTGCTCTCTATCTGACATGGACAAAAATGCAGACCATTTTTTGCTCTCATCACACTGCCAACTCTGGTTAATTTTTGCTCTCATTGCACTGCTAGCTCTTGTTTAATTCACTCTCTGGCAAGTTCTCTTTCAGCATTACAGCCTTCTAACTTTCTCCCACTCCCACAAATGTATATTATTTTCCTCAGTTGTTTCAGTCTGATTTTCCTAAACCAAATCTCAGTTTGCCATACTGTGTTTCTAATCTCTCTCAATCTCTTTGTACAGCTGTTCTGCTCACACTTCTCTCAAATCAGCTTCCACTGTAGAAAGCATTAAGACACTTCTTGCTCCTCCTGCTAGGCTACTGATGCAGATTAAGCCACCACAATAAAGGGCTTCAGAGAAGATATATGTGGTTGGACTAGAAAATTCTCACAACAAATTTGCAAGAATGACTGCATGGCGAGGTAGGGGTGGGAGGAGAAGTGTGGAAGGGACAAGCCATTTCCAGGGCCAGCCCATGCCTGCTCACACCTCTGCAGAAGCAAGGGGTTGTAAATGTCTCACTCCAAGTCTCACTCACCCTTGGGACTGGAGAGAAGTTGCTCTATCAGGCCCAGAAAGTGCCCAAGAGCAATGCAGGGGCACTGTAGGATGACTGCCAGACACAGCACGTGGCTTTTCATGCCTCAAAGACAGGTGTGATACCATGGCCAGGAAGTAGAGAAGGATCTTTATTAATCTGCCTCTTCTGCCATGGCACACAAAAGAAATCGCCTATCTTCATCTCAGTGAAGTTAATGTGGCTCAGGGAGGAAGGACAGTATTGCTGGGGGTGCATGAGCTATCCTTTAGGCTCTGCAGCTAGCCAGAGCACTTAAGGAGAATGCAGCAAGGGCTGTTTCTGCAACAGTGGCTAAAACCAGTAAGTGAAGGCAAAAGAAAAAAAATTATCAGTGTATGTCACAACCCAGCTGTAGGGGCTGTGATGTTTGCTATCAGTTCTCCTTAGGCTGAACAAAGACACAGGACCAGGTGACAGGGAGCTTCAGGTTTCATTGTACAGTTGCCATGATTGTGGCAACCAATCCAATATTTGGACCCAAAAGATGTTAGCAAACAAGCTCTTAAATTTAGACAGTTGACTTCCACAAGAGTGGAGGATAACAAGCCCTTAATTTATACAGTACAGTTCAGTATAGTAACCTCTCAGTTCCCACAACACACCTCTCAAAGGTGCTGGCTCACAACCACACTACCACTTTTTACAATCTCCCTACTCCTCCTCCTGGGTTGCAGTGTGGGGGTAGCC
>NW_008679234.1:4865-10493 GCF_000695815.1 Acanthisitta chloris | reverse complement strand
GTTATGGCCAAAGTGCAGGACCCGGCAAGTCACCAAGGAAGCCCATGGCTTCAGTGTGCAAAATCTCCCTGTAGCTTGAAACTGACTAAAAAGTGTCTCCTTTCTCACTCCTGTCATTTGTTGTGTTTTATTGTTTTGGGTTTTTTGTTTGGTTAGCTTTTTTTCAATAAAGAAGTGGTACCAAAGCAAATTCAATCATGTATCTGCTTTTATTGTTGTCACTCCTATCTATTTTGGGGCTTAGGAGTTAGAGTGGAGTGGCAGGTTACCAGTTGGACTTGATCTTAAAGGTCTCTTCCAGACTTGATGATTCTGTGATTCTGATACCAGCAGGTTAAAGAAACAGGGCTCTAAGAGCACAGCTCCCTGTTACTAGGTCAGCCCTTTGGTATCATGTATTTACTCCTGAGGCTTTGCAGGAATTAACTGCTTTATAAGATCCTAGAATGCACAGAAAGGAAAATAAACATGCCTCGGATTATACTGTTTACAGCTTTGTACCATTTGCACCCTCCTCTTGTCATATATTATTTTCAAGTAGTTATATTACTTTCTCCTTCAGAATATTATTCAGAGTTCTTCATTATGTTACAAAATTAGCAGAGTAGTGCTGTTAATTGGTGCAGAATTTGCAAGGTAGCTGAAAGAATTTATCTAAGACTAACTGAATAGGTCTCAAAGGAGGAGTTGCTGTAAGGGGCCTCGGACAAGAATGCTCCAAGGACAAATACTTGCACCTGTGACTGGAGGAGTGCAGAGGAACCAGCAGAAGTCAACCAAGACCAAGATAAGGTACTTGATAATCTGCAAACGAGGTAATGAGCTGAGCCAAGACCATACATGGAAGGAAGACTCAAAGTTCATGGAAAAGATACTAATGGACATCTTTTCAACAACCACAAGGGACCATCAGAGACCATCAAAAACCCCCATGGAAGAACCCCAAGAAGCCACCGACTCAAAAGCAGACTAATTAGCATAAGTGAGAGAATCGCTAGCCAATGGATGATAGAATACTAATTAATAAGAGTTAGGTAACTTGTGACCAATGAGCACTAATTTCTTTGGTTTCTGAAATGCATAAATAGTAAAAAGTTTGGATAGTTGGGATGCAGCTTGGCAGAACAATCACCCATGCATCTGGCACCAGAATGAATAATGCCTGTTATTAATGCTACATAGGTGTTAAGAGGTTTTATTTGTAATTTCAGTGACAATTCTGTGATTCTACACCACAGTCTGCAAAACCAAGGAAGGAAATTAACAATGTTAGGTCACAACTGATACACAACAATAATTTTACACAGGATACAGACTACAACTCATTCATTATGCTAAAAGTATGCTGTTAAGTTTGTTAGAGGCCACTTGACAATTATGTTCTTGGAAGTATTTGCATGTTTATCTTTTATTTATGCTAATAGACTCTTCTGCTGACTTGTGAGCAAACATTTTGTAGAGTTAAGGACATGTTCCTTGCAATCAAGTTCTCAAAGAGCAGCTATAAACATTTTTTCCCAGGAAATATGATGGAGCTATTAGAAATTAGGATAATTACAAAGAGAAATGTTTATTTGGCATGCCACTCTGTCAGTCTTCTGTTTGGAAACAAACTCTATGACACTTATGAGAATGTCTTAAGCTGAATGTCATGGTCTGATGAAAGAAAGAAAGGCAGAACATAAAAAATGATGCATTAGGAAATCTTTAAACAAGGATAAGGAAATAAAGCTGATCTCTCTTGCATAAACTTGTTCAGTCTACCATTGACCCATTCAAACTTTCATTGTCTACAATATCCTTTGGCAAGTACTTCTAGAGCTCAAATAATCATTCTCTGAAGAATACCCTCCTTTTTTTTTTCCCTCTGAACTGGATTTCTATATTGTAACTTGATGTCCTCAGTTCTTGTACTGGAAGAGACAAACAACCTGCCACTGCTACACAGACTGCCCTGAAGTTCTCTCCCCCAGGTCTACTTACCCATCCCTTACATGGAAGCTGTTCCACCTTCCTGCTGTATGCCATTGGATTTGCCTTTTTAAACACTGGGCTGACATTTTTGTGGAAAAATCTGCCATAATTCTGAGATCTTGTTCTTGAGTGATGGTCAGTTCAAAGTCTGTCATTCAACATGTGAAATTAAGACTTTTTTTGCTCATACATATTCTTTGATGTTTATCTACATTGGATTTCATTGATGTATTCACCCATTACTCAATTCCATAATGCCCTTTTGCAGTTTTTCAGTCAGCTCCATTCCTGTTATCTTGAATAATATAGTGTCATCAGCAAGCTGTCACCTCAATAAGCTTTGTCTTCTATCAAGAAAGTGAAAATAACATGTAGAAATGTCTATCTGAATTAATACTGCTCTGTGACAGTACTAAAAAAAAGTTCATGCTCTAAAGTTTGTTTAATTCTTGTTGATTCTAGAAAAAAATCTTGAAATTTCCATTTTTCACTAGCAATTATGCTGAACTCTGGTTAAATACACACATAAATCTTAGCAGCATTTAATCTTCAGAAAGATCTGGACACAGGTAATACATACATAAACACAATATAAAAACATTCATATTTTTACATTTTATGTAGCCTCCTACAGCAATATAAATATGCAATATAAAACACATTATATAAAACATTTAAATTAGAATCACTCATAGATTTATATACATGAAAGGCAATGCGTGTATTTTATGGCTGTGATGCAATCTTTGTAATACTAATGTTTTCAAGTGAAACTTCCTCAAATATTGCCTTTTCAAAATTCAGGTTTAATTCATCAAAAGATCTCAGGTGGATCCACAGTTCAGGAGTAGAATAACTGCTTTTGGAAATACTGGTAATGGGAAAGGGCTAAGGAAATGGCAGATGGTTCTGATGTGACAGTTCTGTTTGTTTTTCCTTTTAATTTGTTCTTTGCTGGAGGCATGTGATCTGGAGGTTTATTACAAAGCTGCCACTCCTTCAATTTACCCATCTGAAGAACATGTCCTCTTTATTAACCACCTCAGTGTCTCAGAGTTCAGTCTCTTTAGTTCGAAAGGTTTGTAAAGAACCCTGTCACTGTCTCAGAAAGAACACTAAGAGTTTATTATTAGAAGCTTATTCATAGTCTTAACTGTAGTGGGAAACCAGTATAATTACATAAAAATCTCACAAAAAAACCCCTTTCAGCTTACTTCACTGTAATAATTCCCATTTTTGTGGCTGGAGGTTAAATTTAAATAGGAATTAGGGCATTTTTACATGCAAAAATCTGTCAACCCAGTGCTAGCACAATATATTTTTCTTCCGATTGAGTGCAATATAGTGCATTTCAGCTTGTTTGTTTCATAAAAAATAAAACTCTCTGTCATGAATACTTATGACTATTTGCACTTCAAGTGAGCCTAAGCAAACACACCGAGGTTTCCCACAGAGCTCAGCCAATTTGTTAGATTATTCACGGCAGCACAGAATGTGTACTTTTTAGAGCTTTTGTACTCCATTGCTATTGATAAATGTTATCGGTTTTTATAGCAAATGACAACTGGATAAAAAGCTTCTTGGGGGACTTCACATGCCTGGGAACATGGGAATAGGTGGGAAGGCACTACCCTGCTTCCAGCAGCTCCGGGGTCCTGTCTTTCTTAGGTGCCAGTGTGTGGAAACTTCCTAAGCACTGCCCAGAGAGAGCCTGGACTAGGATACCTGAATACAGTGCTGGCAAAACAGTATTTCTGCTTGACAGTCACATTGTGCCTTTTGTCAAGCCCTTTATTGTACTGCACAGATAATCGAGCTCTGGGGTGCTTAAGGGCTCTTTATTTCTACCTGCTACATTGGGTGCAATAATTTTAATTTTTTTTGTGTATTAAATTATTGCATGATATCATAAATGCTTTCATGTTTATTAGTATTAAATGTAAGCAACGTCTGTAACTGTTTGAGACACAGGGAACCACCGAGGAGAAGGCCAAGGGAATCAGCGCGGTGTTGAGCATCTGAAGCACGTGAATGTCTTAACCCTGCTCTGGGTGCAAGTCCTGCAACAGGGTCCGGGGAAGGAAGCCCCGAGGCGGGTTTGGATGTCTGAAGCGATAAACAAGACCTGTGGCTCTCAGGGTCCGTGGCTGCTGTCCTCTTGGCCCTGCTGTCCAGTAGCTATTTGAGGATGCGAAGGCTCCCGCAGTCCGCCGGGTGACAGCAGGTGGCAGCGCAGCATCGCGGTGCAAAGCGCTCCTCTCCCTCCGCGTCTGACATCGTATCGAAGTGTTTCGTGTGTTACCGACACAAAATTCATGATATGTCTTATTTTTCTTAGTTTAATGGGCACGAAAAGCTGCATGCTAATGAAACGCTGCCCAAAGAAAGTATTATATACACAGCACAGCCCAGGTCTAATTCATAACACAAATTGTTTTTTCTCATTTGATCCCTGCTATAAATTCTATCTCTCCAGAAAGTACACAATTTTCATGTACTTGAACAGCAGATTGTCCTGTGAATGGTGATCCTTAGTGCTTCAGAGGCAGCATGCTGAAACTTGTGAGTCACTTTAGTATGTCCAATTGGACACTCCAGGAGTTGTAAGAATGGCCATAAAGCTCTTTTTCCTGTTTCCCCAACAATCAGTATCGTTACTTTACTTAACAGGCCCTTGCAGCTAGTTATTACTGAATATGTGGCACTGCTGTCGATCAAAATTCTATTGTTTCATTTCCCAGTTGTACTGGAACTGGGGATGCTCTGCTATTTTCACAGTCCCCTTCACTCTTTGTCAAGATTTCTTTAGCACCACAATGCTTACATCTTCTAATTGACCCTTCCTGCTTACAAACAGCACATTGATTCAGGGCAAAGGGTGGGAGCTCTTTCAGACCCCAAGTCTGCTGCCTATTGCTCTCGTTTCACCTTCTTTAATACCATTCTTTCTCTTTCACAGTAAAAAGGTATTCAGTATAGCCCCCCCCCCCAGTCAGCCAGCATGATAGTTTTCAAAAGCTGATACATTCCAGTAAAATAGATTTAAGCATAGCCACTTTGATTATATATTTGAAAAATTAATGAGGCTCAGATAAGGGTGAAGCTGATAATAATATTCCATGAATTCAGGGATTAGAATTTGAAATAGAAATTTCAAGGATTAGAAATTGAGGTAGGATGCTGGATGACCAATAGGTCTACCTATAAAAAGGCATCCTAGATTTCTGTGCATGACACATCAAAAAGGGTGATGAGACACTGGAACAGGTTGCCCAGGGAGGTTGTGGATGCCCCAACCCTGGTGGGGTTCAAGGTCGGGCTGGATGGGGCCTTGAGCAACCTGGTCTACTGGGAGGTGACCCTGCCTGTGGCAGAGGGTTTTGGATGACCAATAGGTCTACCTATAAAAAGGCATCCTAGATTTCTGTGCATGACACATCAAAAAGGGTGATGAGACACTGGAACAGGTTGCCCAGGGAGGTTGTGGATGCCCCAACCCTGGTGGGGTTCAAGGTCGGGCTGGATGGGGCCTTGAGCAACCTGGTCTACTGGGAGGTGACCCTGCCTGTGGCAGAGGGTTTGATGATCTCCAAGGTCCAACCCCTTACCTTAATATTCTATGATACTGTTCTGTGAATCCTAATCAATTTTTCC
>NW_008679234.1:255-4854 GCF_000695815.1 Acanthisitta chloris | reverse complement strand
TACATGCTGTGTGAGTCACTAAGACATTCCTTAAAACAGTTAGGTCCTAACCTTCTCAGCTATGGGTTTATCTTGAAAAAAGCATCATTTATAAAGTGCTTTAAGATTTAAAATTAAGCATTCTCTGTAGAGGCGAGGAATCAAATGCTACTTTCAAATCTGTTGACTAGTAGTAGTATTTATAATATTATTTACACACTGAACAAATAAAATAAGTTGTTTCACATTTTTCCCTTAGTCTTGCAAGCACCTGCTCAGCAAACACAAAACCTGCATTGGAACTTGTCTTTGTTTTTGATGGATCAAACCATTCTAATAAAGATAAGTGCGTTTGCCCATCACTGAGAACACAAGTTACAGATGACACATTATGGTGAAAAAGTGGGAGTAGTCTTTCAGATACTAAAATACTTTGTCGAAGCTGAATCTCAGGTTTATGTACAAAGCATAGGCAGAGATCCTTGTTTTTAATGTGCATTTCAGGCATTTGGAAAATAAATGCAAAGTTTTAGAGATAGGATGTGCATTTGTTACACAAAATGAATGGCCAAGCTGTTAAAGAAATCATAACTACCATACTCAAAAGTGCAATTGATTCGATATCCTGCTTGGGGAAGTTACCATCTCAGCAAAGGCACTGAGAACCTTTAGTTGCTTTTGACAATGTAACTACACATATTCAGCATTTCTCAATGAGTCAGGAAAGCACAAACCTGACAAGCAGAAAATAAGAACACAGATAATCAAATGTATGTCAGTGTGTATGTATAGATGGATATTTACATATATATACACACAGACACATAATCATTAAGAAGCAACAAACCCAGCAAGGTAGTAGATACACTTTAGCCAAAGTTTAGGATCAATACCTCACGTGTCCAAGAACGTAGGGTCCATTTCATGACCACTGCCCTCCAGCTAGAAGGTGGAACCTAGGGAACTGCTGAATGAAGCCTAATACTGTTGCAACAGCTGTGCAGTGGTGTGCTGGTTTTGGCTGGGGTAGAGCTAATTTTCTGTCCACCATGACAAGTGGTGGACAACCCAAACCATTCTATGATTCTCTGATTCGAAGTGGATATAGAGTTGTCCAGAACATGATGTAAGGAATGTTGAATGCATTAAATACTTTTTTTACACAAAAGCATTCCTGTTATGTCTTAGAAACAAATGTTTTCTCGAAAGGTAGAAAAGAGTGAATCGGAATATTCTGAAGTATATGAAAGAATTTTAATTACCACCTAATTTGTCTTGTTGGAATTTAGAAGGAATGCTAATTTATTTTTGACAGATGCATAAATATTTGGCACTGAATTAATCATAGTTCTGTTTTTGAAGCAAGTAGCTTCAGGGCTGATACTACTTCTAACATACACAGCCAGTACAATATGCATGGAAAGTATAAACAGAAAGATAACAGAAACCATCTTATCTCTTCCTAACTATAACATACATATCAATTTGCCACAATCTGTTAAAAACTAATTATTAACTAGAAATTGCTAATTTGTAAGTAACTAATTATTAAACTGGAGATTAAGAGCAGAGGCCTTAAAGTACAATCTTGCCCAACATTTAATTCTGAAAACAGGAGTTAGACTATGAAATTACACAAATTTGGGGAAAAAAACCCAACAAGGTGTTTCTAAAAAGTTATCAATCCTTTTTAATTTATAGAAAAATCCCACAAGTCATAATGTAACCAATTTCACTGAAAACAGCAAGGAAATGATAAAATGGTGACTAGAAAATACATTTTTTGCAGAGCAGGAAAAGTACACCAGCAACCAGATATTCTAAACTTGCAGTGCTTCTAAAAACTACATGACTCACTTTGTCTCCCAAGGAAATATTTTTGTGGCAAGGTCTTTCCTACCTTCACACAGCCCATGCTGCCTGATTCTGTATTTCTCCAGGATGACAGCTGGAGAGTGACACTTCTCCACTGCTGAGACTTGAGTCCCTGGAGGTCTGCATGCATCAGTCTCCTCAAAGACTACAGGACTGCAGCTACAGGGTATTGTACACAGTCTGTGCTATGTTAACCAAGCAGAAGCTGAACCACTCTACTGTTTTGCTCAGTCTGGATTTAACACACACAAGAAACACTATTTTTCCTGTGCTAATGGGATTGAAACCTAAAAAACCCAAACTATTATGTATTTTGCATATACTACCATGACCTACTTGTCAGTTTTGTTTTGTACACCATGCACATTCCTCTGTTGTTAGTGATAAATCTTTTATTGTTTTAAATTAGATTTGAAGAGAGGCAGTAAGTCATTAGATCGAGTGCTGTAATTGCAAAACACACACTAGCTTTCAGGCCTAGAAGCTTCTACAAATGATACAACGTTGCATAACCGGTAAAAAGAATAACAGTAATATGCAATTATCTGGTAAAGAGAATTATGCATCAAGAGCATATAAATATTTACCTTGCTAAGTCTTAACTCTCATTCTGTAAGAGATGTTACTTAATAATACATGTTTTAACTGAGATGCTGATATTTTTCTACTGCGTTAGCTTCATCATTGTGCAAGATGGAGGAAAAGAAGCCCAATTATATAAAAGTACAACAAGATTCAGCCATTACTCATGGCTTTATTAGTGCAAATATTTCTGCACATATATTTTTAATAAACATATTTTGGCTGGTTGATGTACTCATTTGTGTACATGTTGTCAGGATACCTTTACTAGCCGAAGAGCCAAAAGAAAGAAAAATCTTCTCTGAGCTTGGTAAGAGAGGAAGTTATCTATATAAAGAGCAGCAGCAATCTATACAGAAGGAACCTGGAGTGATTTCAGCTCCCTATCCCCTTCTGAGAGGATTTGAGCAGCCTGAATTTGCAGAAGACAGCTGGTGGCTGCTTAACACGTAATACTTTGTACTTGATCTCCTGTTTCCTCTACATACATATATACATACATATATATATATATAGTCTAAATATATATATATATTCCTCTCCTCATAGCTCTTCTAGAAAGTCCTCCAGAAGAAAAACTGTTGTGCAAGCACTACATTTGGCAAAATTTTTTGGATGCATTCCTCAACCCGGGGCTGGGCAGATGCCTGATCCCTTGTGACTGCATCCCCGCACTACAAAGGGCAGCTGGAGTTACTGGGCTGGAAGAAAGCTCCTTCCTTTCTCCTCGGCAGGCAGGCAAGGCGCCAGTTTCCTCTGCGGGCCTTCTGTGCCGGGGCAATCCCCACGTCAAGCAGTGCTGCCGTGTCGAGCCGCCTTTGCATCCGCTGTGCTGGCACAAAGAGGGTCACAGGCCAAGTGTGAGTCACGGCTTAAAATAGCAGCGGGCACAAGACTGCAGCACAAAATGTTGTACAGGGCAGCACGGAAAACAAACGCACTTTGGCTGGAAAAGCAGCTATCGAAATGCAGCTCTCACTAAGGGCAGAATGATGTTATAGTCAAAAAACACTAGTATTTCAAAATAGCCCCAGCAACGCAGAGCTGATGTAACCCTTCTATTTAGCTGCCTTGCTTTTCACCTCTAAATAGAGGGCTATTTTCAATAGGCATTGCCATCAGGAGAGAACAGCTGTCTGTAAGCAGGTAAAAATTATCTCTTTCAGCTCTGGTTTTGTTTAAATGTCAGAGGATTGTTCTGGGCAATGCTTGTGCCAGGGAAGGCAAGATGGAGTGTTCACATTGGAGAGTCTGACTAATGCTGGGGGAAGACAATGAGGTCCAAGGGCCTCGAAACAGCTGCTGCCTATTGAGACAGGCAGGAGAAAGGTGTCCAAGGGAAAGGGCATCAAGGAAAGGTGTGATAAAAGGAAATGACTAACATAAAGGTCAGGAGAGAACAAGGGGAACCAGCAGAGACAACTAAGAGCAGAGACTGGGGAAACAAAGACTGAAATCTGCTGGAGTTGTTGGAGAGTGCCATGGCCATGCTACATGGGTTTTGAAACACAACCTGATGAGAGAGACGGTGCCCGCACTTGTCTTCTGCCTGTAATCTCTGCAACATCACTGCTGTTCTGTTGAGTCACAGGCGTCAGCTTCCAGGGAAAGGTGGGAGAGATGCCTTCACCCACCCGGGCAGCCTATGCCTTGCTGTAGCACAAACCAGCAAGTCCCCACCCTCTTGTTTCCCCAGTGCGACCCTGCACTGCTCTGTGCTCCGGGAGCACCTCCAACCGCAGCGTTGTTGGACGGCAAGGCTTTCCCTGGCGTGCCCGAGGGGAGGCACGAGGGCTGGGCCAGCGAGCACCAGTGCCCAGTGCTGAGATGGCAATTCTTCCTGCTTTCCCTGGGCCTCCGGTGGAGAGAACACAGGTCCCAGCCAGCCGTGTCCTCGCTCTGCTTACAGTGCAGGAAGGAGAAAGGACGGAGGCGTGAGCCTGTTCATGTAGTACGGAAATAAAAATGCTTAATTCCCTGCAAGGACTGGGTTTACATCTCTGGAAGAACAATTACTTATTTCTAAGATTTAGCCAGCCTCCTTAGGCAGTGCTAGGACAGGAACGCGGGCTGTGCTGTGCGCTGGATTCTGCTGGAGACAAACCCATTGCCGTGTCAGCTTTGAGTACGCGCCGGACTTTTTATTGCTGCATTATTTACAGT
>NW_008679234.1:0-217 GCF_000695815.1 Acanthisitta chloris | reverse complement strand
GCAAGATCACAAAACTGGCGCAAATAAAAGCCGCAAAAGCTGCGCTGGAAATACAGCGCAGTAACATCACCGCGCTTGGGGCTGACACGCGTTCCCTTCCGCTTACAGGAGATGAGGCGACGGGACCTGAGGAACGGGAGGGGAGCTGTCCCGGGCAGAGAGCCCCGCGGCAGTGGAGATGGGGAGAGACGACATTCCCTGCCGCCCACCCCTCCCC
>NW_008679233.1:23192-29913 GCF_000695815.1 Acanthisitta chloris | reverse complement strand
TTGCATCAAGCTGCGTCCTGTCTCTCCGTCGCGGCAGGGGAGTGAGCAAGCTGCGCATGGTCTCAGGGGTTTCAGTGGGAACACTAAATTGGGGAATACCACTTCTAAACCACAACAGCCTTCTAACTTTGAACAGTTATTGTAATATTAGGGTCTAATTTCAGCTTTAACTCCGTGATTTTCTCAAAGTATCCATGAACAAAAAATTCTATTTGCAAAGTGATGTCGATATGAAATTCCACTAAAACCCCCAACTTAATCCTTAAATGTGTAAATATGTCTCTTTTCATATACATATCTATGTACGTGTGTACTTGTTCCTATACAAATAAAATTACTGTTGTTTCTGAGTAGGAATAGACTGCATAGCTTGGGAGAGGGAAGATTTCAGCCTGTTCTTTCTACCAAATAATCATGGGTGCCAGGAATGTGTGAATTCATGAAAAAAAAGAAGTGTGAGGTTGAGCCAAGTGAATAGGTCTTGGGCAGAAAGTATCAGATGAGATGGTTCTGGTGTTATAAACCATTGCTTTGGATTTTTGGAGTGGTCTAGCAGCAGGTCTAGATTTGTTATGGCTGCAGTAGATCACAACACACCTATGACCTTCTGGCTAATTGTTGGCTGGTGTTTTCTTTTGCCGCATAATAAATGCCACTTAGTCTCTCCATGGTCCCATGATGCAACTGATTGAAGGCACTCACAGGGCTACCTGTCTTCTTAAGTGCCCCTGTTGTGGTCTCAGACCCTCAGGGGAGCTGCAGAATGTTTCCGAGCACAGATGTAACCATGAAGAAGACCATAAAATACATAGAAAGATGGTAGCAAACAAGAGTTAAAAAATCCTCCCCAAAAGGGAAGAAAGTTTGAAAGAGGCCACCACAGAGCAGAGAGATGAGATACTATTTTTTCTGTCCAAATGAAGAGAATCTGAAAAAAATATGCACTCCTATTTCTTTCTCCTCTTCATTCTCGATGAGGATTCTGCCCTTTAAGCTGAATTCACTTATATTTCTTTCAGTTGTGGTGGATAATGACTACATCTTTTGACAATACCTGTAGACAGATGTCAGCATTGAGAATCTTTATCCTGATACTCTAGGCTTTAGGGAGAATGATTAATTTTTTTGAACAATGATACTTTTACATCTGCTCATCTTAAAGAAGCCAGAACCTAGCAAATACAATGAAAACATAAATTAGTGGGTGGAAGGAACTATATCCTGGAGACAGTGAATGAAAGTACTATGTCAAACACAGAACACTGGAGAATTTACAACTGCTGTAAAGATAAGCAGATTTTTTATTTTTTTAACTTATGCTGTTGTTCAAAGTTTCCAGTCAAATGTCAACGTGATTAGAGTATCCAGCCAAGAAAGACAACGGGGTTATGTTATTACCTTTTTTAAAAAAGTAGGGGGAATAGAGAAGAAAAATTACATTGATTCATGAAATTCAGCAGAAAAAAATAATCAGCTTTGAATATATACTGAGAAGCATTAACTTTTGCATTGCACTGTTTCTTAGAAAAAGATATGTCTAAGCTACATCATTTAATGAGTATTTAGGTCTAATGTGTATAAAGAGGAATTGGCTTACTTAAAAGCTGATTAGATTAGTGTTATTATGGTGACAATAGAGCAGTTCTGAGCATATGCTGTTTTAAAAACAGTGTTACACTGCATGGGGATGCTGGCAAGAAGGAAATTAGGTGGAGTTTTATTTAGGATGTAGAAAATAGAAGAATATTTGGATCACAGAGCTATTGTTCTTTCTATGTTATGGCACTTCATCGGTACGGTGAATGGCTAAAGGGTACCTTTTCAGGTACCCTGGTGCTGAGTTGGGTCATGCATACCTTGATGCCTTTGTACTAAGGAGTAGAGGGATTTTAAAGTTTCTCATATGTGGCAGATGAAGGAGCAGTCTGTCTGGGTTTAGTTTCAGTATACAAATCACATGGAGTGAAAGTTTACAAGCACAGAGATTTGTGCAATCTGGCAAGGGCTAAGGAGAAGGGAGGCTGTACTAATCCATGAGCTGATAATACTCTGATGGTTTTCTCTAAACTAAGGATTTAAATGTATTATGTAGTATTTAAGTGTGCAAAAATCACAAGTCAGACCATTACTCCTTCCCAATCTAACTGAGCAAATAAAAATAATGTTTTAAAAATAATATTCTTATTTTAATCTTTTTTTGTTAATTTAGCTGCAAGTCATATTTCTGAACTCTCTACAGAATCCTAGCGGAAAAGACCCCATTTTCCCTCTGTAGCTATGGAGGAAAAAGCAGCTAATATGTTGTTTGCTTTCTCTTCAGATGTGAAGAAAAAACAACTAGTATTTGAAGAGCTGTGATAAAACTGCCAGTGGTGTTGCTGCAGCTTATTGTGTCATCTCCTCCTGTGAGGAGGGAGAAAACATCACATGTGAAGCAGCTCTCCATGTGCCAGAACTACCTGTATACCTTTAGTTTTGTGTGCTGTGGTCAGACAGCTACAAGCATCTAAAAAAATTGCTAGTTTCTTTCCATGTGGAGACACTAGTCCATGCTTTAGCCTTCCCCTAAATAGGAGGAATTTACAGCTTCTCAGTTCTCAACGTGACAGCCATTTTTGCAAAGCATGTAGGGGTTTAATGACCTACATCTGTGTTAAATGGTGACTGCAGTAAAGAAGTTACTGGGAACATTCACAGACAAAGGATGAATTAATAAGTCTTGTTTACACGTGACAACAAACCAGAACGGAGCTGAGCAACTTACAGAAAAATGATGTATTTCATTATGCTGCTAATTACACTGTTCTCCGGAAGCTGGAGGACTGAAGTGTTTTGTGAATAGAACTAATCCTGAAGACCTAGAGGTATCTTTTATACACTTGTTTGTATCTCTTTCTCTGGAAAAACTCGATGCAAGCTGTCTTTAATTCAAGCGAAATTCACTACTAATATCAGTTCCCTTGAGAACAGAGGGTAAAAAACAATCTTTGGGGGCAAGTTGAACCAGCTTCTGCTATGGCTTGCCTTGCCCACTGAAAACAGCAGAAATTAGTCCAATATTTGTTGCCTTAGCTAATGTTTTTCTGGAAGTGTTGAGGTTTAACCTCAGCCAGCAGCCAAGAACTGTGCAGCCACTCACACTCCCTCCTCCACCCTCTTTCCCCCCAACCAGAAGGAATGGGGAGGAGAACAAATAAAGTAAAATATGTAGGTTGAGAAGAACAGTTAATAACAGTTTAATAATAATGAAGAGTAGAATGAGCTAAAATGCTAATGGATAATCAAAAGAATAAAATCAGTAATGCATGATACAATTGCTCACCACCCGTGGGGCGATCGGCCCCTTCCTGCTTATAGACTGGGCATGACGTGCCATGGTGTGGAATATCCCTTTGCCTAGTTCAGGTCACCTGTCTCAGCTATGCTCCTTCCCAGTTTCTTGTGTACCTTCTCACTGGCAGAGCATAAGACATAAGAAAGAAAATGTCCTTGATTTAGGATAAACACAACTTAGCAAAACCAAAACATCAACAGTATTATCACTCTGAATCCAGACACTGCACTACACTAGCTACTGAGAAAATTAACTCCATCCTGGCTAAAACCAGGACAGGAAGTCATGCACAAATGTCACACTAGCACCACTGGGCATGGGGAAATTGTATCTGCAAACTATCATCAGCCACTGTTTGTTTCTGAGGAATCAATCCTTCATGCCTCCCTGCTGCTTCTGGAAGGAAGGTGTGTCTGACTTCAGGAGTGGGTATGAAGAATGGCAGAGCACTGTTCTGCAAATCTTGAAGACACTGTCCCTGCTTTGGCCACCTCACAGTCAGCTCACCAAGGGGACTGCTTATTGAACACAGTGTGCTTGGGGCTTTGCTCTTGCTCCCACAGCACATGCTAACCACTGACCTGACAGACTGACAGGACACCCAGTGTGCTGGCAGCTCTGGTCTATCTGCTCTGCTCTGGCAGACTTACAAATAGGATGAGCATATTTTTCATGGATCCTGCTGCCTTATTAATATTAGGTGCTGGGCCCTAGTTTTGAATTACTTGTTTAATATGTCAGTCAGGAGATTGCAACTCCACAGGGAGAAGTGGTGTTTGTATTCCAGTTGATCAGCTATGTGTTATGAATTTTGCTAACAAGCTGCTTAGCTCAGACACTTACATCATTTCATGGGTGCAACATGTGGATGTTCACAGTACTGCCACCAGTGCAAAGCGAGGAACTGCACTGATTTTATCTCTGTCAGGCTCTCAGACTGCTGTACATATTTTTCAACTGTTTTTTTCACTGGGCAAAGTCATCCCTCTGAGACTGAGCAGGCATCTTGTCATTGGAACTGAATAAAATCATATTTCTTTGTCTCTGTTTGTGCTGTTGTCCCACCAGAATTTACCTTAGCTCATACAACTGCTTTTCATTCATATTTTCAATAATTCAGAAAAATACTGTGACTGGATACCTTTTGAATGGTTGGTGCATTTTACAACTCTGACTAGTGAGGTCTCTTTGTGAAAACTAACAAGCACAGAAGAAGTGAAAAAGAAGCAGGAAAAGAAAATAAATAAAATTCTGTGTATTCTAGGGTATGTTTTGAAGCTGACTGACATCATGGCTTTCTACACTCACCTGTTACCAAACCGAAACACTGTACATCAGTCTGATGAAGATGCCAAAAGTAAACTTTTGTTCTCAAGGAACAGACAGTGGCACTCCATATGCTGTCAGCTACCACTGTCCACTGTAAATCATAGTATTTTCCTCTGTGTGTGACCTCAAATACATTTCTAAGGTTTACATGCATGCATATGGATACAGGTTTCACAGTCAAATACATTCATGTATGCACACAAAATCCATGAGCAGGTCAATATCACATTGTTGATAAGAGTATTTTTGAGTTCCTAGCCATTACATTGCAGTATAAATTAGCTAGATGCTCTCTGTATGTGTGGGAGTTAGGGAGGAATATACAGGTTTTATCTACTGATGGACAAAAAAGCTTCTGAATTTCAGAATGTACTATTATAGGACACTAGTGCTAAAATCAGTAATGGAAACAACACGGTGAGTATTTCCTTAAGCATAAAGAGTTGTATATGACCTATAGAATTTTATTTGCTCTCATTTAGCAAGGTTCTTAATAGAAGGAAGAAATAAATCTTTAGGAGTAAAATCAGTCTGAGGTGCATACTCTGATACTCTTTATGATTCAAAAAACACTTGCTTACTCTGTAGAAAGGCAGAGTTGGAAACTGAATGACTCTGAACTGGCAAAAAAGATGTGCAATTCTTAATCTGCACTGCAGCATGCTGCTGACAGGTTCTTGGTGACAAAAAAGTGTAATTCCCTAGCTATTATTTCCTTCTTGAGGGAATATAGTGCAACCACCCACAATCTCTGTATCAGTGTTCGTCAGCTTTAAGAAGGGAATAATATCCTCTCCTATGTTTATAGGGTGTGATGAGGGACAGTCAAGCTAAAAAGGACAGCTACTGAAGAACTCAAAGTCCAAAATGCATTCGTATTTGCAAAACAAAGACAGAAAAACTCTATTCTCTAAAAAGAACAAACAAAAATTCTGGATTTTTACAAGATCTATGCATTTTCTCTCTGTTTGGTAAAACCTGAAATGTCTGATAGTACTCCAAGGGCTTGACAAGGAAACACATCTCTGATCTTCATGAAAAAGATAAAGTCTAAGTTATGAATTGAAAAGAAACACCCCTGCCCTCCCCTGCCTTTCATACATACATGATCAAAAAGACACAGAGCATTAAATATATCAAGGGGAAACCTTAAGTCCTCCCAGAAAACTTTATCTCCTTTCCTTTCACCTTACTACATTGACTCAAAAAATACTGGTGAATATGAAGCTTGTTAGCTTGGGGAGCTGCAAAAGTTTTAGCCAGCCAAAGTTGCAATTTGCCTTTTGATTCAGATTTAGGTAATTATCACTTTTCAGAGGTAACCTCCAGTGGGAACCAAGATACTCTGAGATAAGAACATTCTAAATTAAAAAGACTTACTTCATATCCTGTACAGAACCAGAAACTACAAATTCATCCCCTAGCTCTCTGCACTTACAGAATGTGAAGCTACCTCTGCAGTCATGTTTTATTCCTTGTTTCATTGTGTCAGAGACAGCAGGTGCTACTAGACAGCACTGTTCCCTTAAGCACCAAGGTTCTCAGGATCTTGGCTTTAGTTTCCACACTGTCATGAACTGTTTTATTGCTTGGTATCTCTCTGACTTCATATTGTGGTAAGGACAATTTGGAGCAAATCAGATGCCATCATAAAATATTGTGAAATGGCTTCCACTTCAGCATAGTGCAAATGCAAATGGTCACGGTTTCCAAGGCTCAGTGCTTTCCCTGTAAGGAGTCAGGCTATTCCTGTGATGTCCCCTGGGTGCCTGCAAGAGCAGACATAATTTCAGAACGGTGAGGAACGGTGGTAGTGCATTAACACAAGTCTGTATCTTCACACGCTGTGTAGGAGTACCTGAATGTTAAGACTGAACTCGACCATATTCTTCTCAGTATCCCAGGTGTCTCATTAAGCCACCTTTGGCTCCACTGCATAGCATTGCAACATCTGCAAACAATGGTCAAATTATTATTTTCAGGAAAATTCGAAGAAGAGCAAGCCGGTGTTTTCTGTCTGATTTGTCTTCAGTGTTACAGTAAAACTTTCTACAGAGC
>NW_008679233.1:16552-23164 GCF_000695815.1 Acanthisitta chloris | reverse complement strand
GGGGGAGAAAGAAAGAAGCTGACTATGAGTGAGGTCCTCTTCATGCAAGTGAAAAGGATCCATCACCAGAGGATCCTCCATGAGCAGGAATTTAATTGCAGCTAGGGCTCATTTCAGCCTGTTCAGAACTATGGCTCTTTTAGTACCAGTCCAATTAAATGTGCTCAGTGCTGGAAGAATGAAGACATGAAATACAGTACAGCAGTGATAGTGGGATACTTGCAAGTAAAGAGCTATAGAAATATTTTAGGTTAGGAGGCAGGAAATACCTAGACACCGTTTTATTTCTCAACATGTTGCAGAAAGTTTTCAGATAGAAAGCAGATAGGACATATACTCCCCATTAAGGAGAAAGTAAAATCTGAGCTTCATTCAATTGAAAGAACAGGATCAAAAGTTTTTAGAACACGACTACGTTCTAAGAGTTGGTCTCTTTCAAGAACTTCTGGTGTGCAATGTTTTGGTTGCAGTTTTTCTCCAATCAGCCTGAGTAATTACCTGCCCAAACCAGTGTTCAGAGGAAGCTGAATGTTTCTGAGAAAAGTATATAATCCTTTTTCAGAGTCTAGGCACTACACAATCATATTTTATTGCGGAGATCCTTCCACTGACTCAGGCAGAGACATCCTCATTTTACACTGCTGTAATTAACCAGTGAAGGTGGTTATCAGATACATGCTTTCTTGTATTGATGACTATTTTCCCCTTGTAAGATGGGGAGAACGACAAGCAGGCAGTTTGGATGAAGTTAGAGCTTTTCATCTTATCAAGACTAACTATTTTTATGACAAGTATAATTTTAGTTATTACAGGGTTCCTGTGGAGAAATGCAGATGCTAAACTGTTATTTATCTCTGGCTATTAGCCAAGAAAAAAATTCAAAAGGAAAAAACCCCTTTTGTTATATTATGTATCTAATTAGACATTAAGCCTACAACAGCATTTTGTGAAAGGATGTATTTAAGATACAGTTTTGGAATTGCAGTAGTAACAACATTTGTTCTGTGTAGTAGACAGAAGCCGTTTGGCACTGGAATGCTTTAGTTTTGAAAACAGCCAGAAATTGTTTGCTTATGTACAGAACTACAGCTACTCATTGTGCCTGTGAGTCACATGGAAGGGGGACTAGGGTAAACACAGAACTGTAGCGAAAAGGTAGATGTGCAGGAAACATGAATTATTATGCTCACAAGCTAAGATACAGGCAACACCAAGTCGTTAATCAGGAAGAAAGGGGGAGTGGAGGGGAAGAGTTGAAGTAAAGCTTGGATATTCTAATGTAATTTGGAAGGGACTGCAGAGTAGTCTAAATTATAATGGGTTTTGACAGTTTGATATGTATTTATAGCTGTTGCCAGCCCTGCCTGAATATTATATAGGATTATCTGGGATTTTCTGGGGTTATCACCACAGGCATGCAGGATTAACAGCCTGATGAAGTCAAAAAGAATTACTCAGCCAATCAAATCCCTATACTTATATAGCGCCCTTCACACAAGGTCCCAGAACGCTGCACGAGAAACACAATAACTGCCAGAAAGGATGGTGAAATAAAAAATTGCCATCTAGACTTGAAATCCACCATGGAGCCAGGATACAGATTATTTCCTAATAAAAGCTTCCAAAGAGTCAGTGCTTGGCAAAGCAGAGAGTGGAAATCACTCATCATGCTTCCCATTGGTAGTGTTAAAGACATTTAAGACCTTTTTAGTGTTCAGCAGTTTCACAGTGGGAATATACAGGTTGATACAAATTCTCAGAGGCAGCTAAAAGCTAGGTGACAGGAGCTGCAAATTAAAGTAGATACTAGATGCATAGGATTTCCCTTTGACACAAAACCACTGGTCCATCCCACCTGAAGCTTTTATTTAGTTTTGTCCAATCTTTTTTTTTCCTCCTGTTAAGTATTCCTAAAAATTTTGTCTTCAAACTGTGCTGTAGTATTCATAATGCCAACACAGAAGTTTCTCTTGACTTTGCATGTGTCACACTAAATTGAGCTGTGCTGTTAAAAGGTTTGCTAATCTTTCAAGCGTGTGTAATTTCATCAAACAGAAAAAATGCATCCAAACAACAATGGAGCAAGTAAATTTGAGCCAAAGTACAGATTAAAGGTTTGCTATTCACAGCAGGGCATTGATGGAGACCCTGTCCACATTTCCCAGCGTGGACTGATAGAGGAGTCTTGTATCCCACACTAGCCAGCTGTCAGAGTTTGCCTTAAAACAGAGCTTCTGAAGTGATTGGCCATAAATTTTAAGTATTAGAGGAAAGGTAAATGGCTGCTGATGTTGCATCTGAAGATGAGGGCTAACTGGAAACCAGCAGCTTCTCTCTGCTTTATTTACTACTGTACTCTGCTCAGAATTTTAGGTCATTGACTTGCTGTTGATTAGGATCGATCTGTACAGACTTCATCCATACAGAGAACCAACTAAAGCTCCAGGCTACCTGAGATGAAGAGGAACAGTCTTTAAGAAGCAGTATTGAACACTGTGTTTTGGGGGAGCATGTCTCAGAGATGATCCAAACGAGTAAAGGGACCCATAAAACTGGATTAAAGCATGTACTTGGCTAAATGTTTTGAGCTTTACCAGTCACATGGAACAGGATCTGCAGGGAGGTATACATGGTCTGAAGTGTTTTCCCAGGGTTTTGCAGGATGGAGTACAGGTGGTCTCAGCTCTATAATCAGAGCATGTGTTTTACAGGGGAACTATGGGGACTACAGCCTCTTTACTGAAAAACATGTTAGGACACTTAATACTTACCAGTGTCCCTCCTGCCAGAGTAGTCTATCTTCATCTTTTGAACTTTTAACCTAGTCAGAGTTTCGTATTGTTTTAAGTCGGTTACAGAGCATATAACAAAATGAGGCAATAGTTCTATGCAATGCATATGTTATGGGATGAAATACAAATGTCACAGGAGCTTCAATGCTTGAGAAAGGTATTGATAGTGGCATTTTTGCTGACACAAGAAAGCAATCTCTTTGTTGCTTAGTAATTATTATGATTACTGCATTTGTAGGTGAAGGCTGGCTGGCCAATTTTTCCTGTAAAATAAACCTATTTTTTCAACATGCTGGTTTTGGCATACATTTTGAAAGAATAATTAATGACATGTTCTCCTTGAAAATTATTTTTGACTGCTTTCAATAAAGATTTTTCTGTTAGCTGTGTTTTAATGACCATAATAATGAGACAGCATCATAAACACCTTCATTTACATAGAGAAATTCAAGAGCAGATTTTCCTCAGGCTGCCAGGTAATGATATTCTGGATGTGCAACATGGTTGTGCTGACTTACAGAAATGTGAAGTCTTATTCTATCAAGCATACCTGGGTAACTGGTTTGGATCATTCTCTTTCTGCCTGCCCTGCATGCTATTCTGAGTGGAGTTTTCAACCCATATGTTGTTCAACAGAAGGCTGGTATCTCAAGATCTGCATCAAATTGCCTCTCTGTAGATAGTAGGGCATACCAGATTAGGAATGTTAACTATAGATATACATCTATGGAGTAAAATAAAGGCTTATTGATGGCATATGTTTAATATTTGTAATCTACTTGAAAAGGGTAAAAATAGCTATGAAGCTGGAGGTTGAGTAATTTCCTGTAAAATGAAATAGTAGGGGGAAAAAACAGTTTAATAAAAATATTGAATTGAATATTGAATCATTGTCTTCTGATTCTTTCCAACTTCGTAAGATCCTGTGAAACACAAAAATTTCCAAACATCCTGTTCAGTCATATTTAGTATTTTCCATTTTTTTTCCAAAACAGAAAGGTGTTACAATTGAATTGTTTCAGCAAGTGGCTTTGCATTTGGCAGAATGCCATTTTTGATAGAAAATTATTGGTTAGATACCGATGAGGTTCTCCACTGCATCCATAAGAGGAAACTGGCTCATGTTTCAGTGCCAGTCTATTTTTATAAAGTCTTTAATACTTAAAGAACTTTCAGGAAAATTTCCTTCAGTAATAATTCTTTAGTCTTATTGTCAAAATTTTGGTTCGTGCAACCCAGGGAAATATCCATCTTCAATTTCTCATTTATCTGCTGTCTTTCAAGAAGGCATTTGTTGGATTTGTTCCCACATTTATGCTAGAGCGAACAAGGATAACTAGGTGGCTTTTGTGCTTCAAGCAGGATGGTCTGGGGCTGAGCTGCTCTTTAGTGCCTCTGTGAAAATACCAGCCCCTGAGAAAACTTGTCTCATACTGATGAGCTTTAGCATTGTGGCCCTCATTGCTGATGTGTGCGTGAGATGCTCTGTCCACAAAGCAGTTTGTGGAGGCACTGTACAATAGAAATTATTGGCTATCCTTCATTTTTAATCCAAGTGTGCATACACAAACATACACTGAGATAGATGAGCACAAAAAATACATGCGCACATGCTTACACATGCACACAGTCCTCCAGTGCCCCATGAAAAAGAAAAAAATTATTATTCGCATTTTTATGAGGCCAGCAATACAGTTACCAGGCTAATAAATGAACTATGAATTATTCATCAGTCTGCATGTCATATGGATCTTTTAAATTACTACCAAAGAAATGGTAAAACTGTAGGCTTCTACCATTCTTACAAAGCCAATTTAATTGCAAAGACACAGTAAAGTTTCTCCCTCTCTTTTAGAACCATTTGCTATTTTAATGAAACTAGAGGTAGCAGCTTAGTTAGATTTCCATAAAATACAGCTAATGTGATACAAGATATATTAATAATTTACAGTCCTGAAGTGTGCTGGAACCTCATGAAAGGACCTTTTGCAAAGAATATAATTGCACAAAAGTGATCTCATATTTCCTGAACACTTTATTTAACAGAGGCATTGCCTGTATTTATGAATTTTGTATATTAGCAGATGAATTTTGTGAATATTATGAAGTGTACTAAGCTGAACCAAAGATACACTTTTTTAATAGTTACAAGAAACAAATTTTATTCAGGTCTAGCAGAGGGAGATAGAAAATTTGTATTTAGAGATATGACATTAAAAAGAAAGCATTCAGAACTATATGTCACATTGTGATTCATGTACCTCAAACTTCTCTATCAGTATATGTATTTTCCTTAATTTTATTGAAATTGTTTGTATAATTGTATAAATGCCTGCATAAACAGTTCTTATGGAATTGTGCAAAGCATTGTTTATACAACTGTTTATTGCAATTGTTTATAGCAAATCGTTAAAGATATTTCTACTGCTTTTTGCTACTCAGCAAACATATAAAGGCAAGGCTAAACTGAAAAAGAACATTAAAGTGGCAAATTTCAATTGAGGTAACCAGGTCTTTCATGACAGTGTAAAAGACCTGCGTTTGTTTATGCAACGGAGTCTAAGAATTTGTGATGGGGAAGAAATGTTATTAGAAAAAATTTATGGTATAAATAAAAGTTCTGTTTTACCCTGTTTCTTCCTTCTGTAAGCTCATATTAAGATTTATATTTATACTACCAGTTTTTCTGCATTATCAGAGACATGAAAATAATCTTCACAGCAAGATGTGTTGAAGAGAACTCTACAAAAATATGAAAAGCAGAAAAATTTTCCTTCCAAGAATTACTGTCAATGTTTAAGTCCTATTTTTGGACAGAAAACATGCTACATTTTCAAAAGTGTTCTGAAACCCAACCATTACATGGACCACAAAGTTAATGCTAGTGTGCAGGTTCTTCCAGGGGTGATTTCTTGGTACATCTCAGTACTACTAGTCAAATTCATCTATACTAGCAACCCTGAATCGATAACAAATGTATACTCTCTCAGCTTCTGACCTGGGCTTATTGCTGTCTTTGTTAGGCTTCCGTCCTTATGCTTTTAAGCTTCTGAATACTCCATATGGCCTCTCCATAAGGAAGAACCAACCTGCATATTCTTCAAAAATTAGTCTGCTCTAATTCCACATCTAGCATACCATAAAGTACTCTCCAGAACTAGTAGTATAACTGATGATGCACACATCTTTGCCTATAGTTCCTTTATTAAATAGTTCTCAAGCTCCCATCATAAACAATTTCATATCCATGCCTGAAATGGTCAAAATATAATCTTATCATATATGCAACTTGATATAAAAAAAATAATGTGCCCCATTGTTCAGAACTGATGGGAATTACATCTCCTTTTACTCTGGTTATAAGGAGACCATTGGTCCCAATGCCCATGCTGGGCCCCTTCAGCCGCAGCTCATCCAGCATGTACAGTACAACAGGGATGTGAGGTATGAATGAGGGAAAGACATCAGACTTCAAAAGTACACTGAGATACCAAATCACCGCAAGCACAAGAGATGCCGTCAAGATTTTAGTGTAATTAGTGCTTCTGCACTAAACACTCATACTGAAAACAAAAGTCAATATAAACTCATGACCAAGAAGCAGACAACTGGCAGTGGAAGTCACTGGTTTAGAATAAACATTTTCATAGTTTCCAATCTCTTCAATTTGCTAGTGCAAGAATATTACCAGAAGAACAAACTAATGAGCTGGGTGTCACCCCACCTTATTCATCATCAGCTGAATTGTCAGGCAAGATCAAGCTCTGAGCTTGTAGATGCAGGCAACTTAACAAGCAAAAAGATCTCAGCTTGATTTTTC
>NW_008679233.1:0-16513 GCF_000695815.1 Acanthisitta chloris | reverse complement strand
TCTTCTAACTTTTAAATTGAGCAAATTAAATATGAAAGAACATTGAAATAGAACAAATATGGAAGCTGTCACAGACAATCATTTTTAGAGAGTTATTTTTGTAACAGTTATTGAGCTGAAATCAAGGCTGAAAACACCATAAAACCATCACTCTTTCATTTTATGGTTTTTGAAGATGCATGTCTCTAGAAAAGTTAAGAAAGCAGTTCTCAGGCCTTGTGCTGGTTTTGGCTGGGGTAGAATTAGTGTTCTTTGAGACCTGACACAATTATAGTCCTCCTGTTTCTTCAGCAGAATACAGTGCTTTTGTGGTATCATGCATCATGTCTTTCAAGGAAAATTTATTTTGGGACACTAAGGTAATACTTGTGCTACCTGGATATGTCTGCACAGACACAGAGTAAATACATCTGCACAAATATTAATCTAGCTATGGCAATAGCAATAGCCATAGATGTAGAATAGGCTTTGACACAACTCAGAAACTACAATATCTAGGCATATTTAGGGTCCTCATGTATTTTGTAGGCATCAAATTGATACAAAGTCCTATGTTGATGGTTTTGCATTTTTTTTCTTACTATCTATCTAGGATAGGCTTACATTTGCTGCAAGCTTACCTTCACTTTGTTGTGCAGAAGCATGCACAGACAATTTGTTTTATATAATTACTCCTCTCTCATCTGCAGGCTGTACATCTGAAGGACCAGTGCAAAGACAGCATGCACAAAAGGAAAATGGGAAAATGACAAATGACATTTGCTGTACTTCTTTGATAGGTACCTCTTTATCTTGGAGCCTTGCTCATTGAACACTTTTTTACTAGCCATCAGACTGCTTTGGAAATGTAGCTAAAGTGACTTTTAATCAAGACACCCTGTTCTGCTTGGTATGGTTCAGATGACAAGTAGAGTACAGGCAGCCTTTCTTTTAACATTTAATAGTTGAATTCCTCCTTTAAAAAAACACAAAAGAGAAATACCTGTAGAGCTGATGATGCTGGGTTTTGTAAACAAAGGTTTGCCTTGTGAGAGAAGAAAGACTGTGCAAAACATTGTAATGGAAATGCAAAAAAATTAATGAAAATTGACTTTGAGAATGCATAATCTTTTCAATAAAAGTTTTCAGTGAAATAATCCCTTCCTAAATAAGGAATTCAAACTGTTATTTCACTAAAGACTGGCAAGTATTAAATACATCACAACTCCTGTCTTGTGCTCCTCTGCTGCAACATTTTTACTGCTCTTTCTCTTCCCCAGAATACGTGTGTTTAGACTTCTCAAACCCATCTAAACTGAAGGACCTTATCCAAACAGCTTACCACATAGGTCTTCTTGAGGAAAATGATCAAGTGCATGAAATATCACTGCTACTATTTGGGAAAATAAACCTTTGATCACTCACAAATTTTGAGTCATATGTGTTAAAACATTGGAATAATGCTGCTAAAGGAGAAAAAAACCCCCAGATTTTCACTTTGAACATATCCCCAATCTACTTCTGGGTTTGTTTGTTCATTAAGGAAATACACGAACAGGTAAGTAAAAGCAACTTGCGCTTCACCTTTCCTAGAGAGGTGTCTGCTTCACACACACAGATCCATTTGTGCCTTAACTTGGTGGGAATTCCTGGTCTGACACCGTGGCTAAGTCTAGTTTGGGCAGGAGGCTGGACTTGAGACTTTCAGAGTTTGCTTTCAGAGTGAACTATTTTATGATGCTGTAAAAGTGAAGCAGCAGGAAATATTACAATAAACTCCCTTCAGGAATGTAAAAAATGTGGTAGATGATATACCTAGATTCCCCCTGTTTCTTCACTTCACATACCTGTTGAACAATTTTGTGTTACTGTTTTTCATAATTTATGCCAGTCTTGTTACTAAGGTGGGGCCATTATCTCACTACTCAGCAGTGTCAGGTAATTTATCCAAGATTCCTTTTGACTTTGAATGGGGAAAAGCAGCTTTGCTCTATATCCATACAATGTGCATGCAGATGTGAACAGGGAGGATAGCTTTCCTCATTTCTTCTGCAATGTGTATGCAAGTGACATTGCCTTACCTTGAATTTTGCCTTAGTGGAGTATTTGCTTGCAGATTTTTGCATCTGTGTTCCATCTGGACTAGGAGTTGTGTGCAGTCTGCCAGGGGATCTGGTGGAAGAGAAACTGTTCTTCAGCTGGGAGAAGTCACCTGTATTATTTGCTGGTAGAAGATGGTGAGAAGTTGCCATATGTGTACTACCTTCATGTACAAGATGCCAGGAGGAGGAATCTGATTAGAAATATATTACTCCCTCAGGTGTTCCCTCCCTCCTGTTTTCAGATATTCCTCCAATATGCTCCTTGCCCCTTTATATGCCCCCTCTGTCAAAATGAAGAGTAAGACTGCAATGTCCCTCCAAAGATGTCTCTCTGGCTTATTCATCTGCTGACTGATCCCAAAAATGCATCGAGAGGATCTAGCCCTGCAATGTGTAGTGTGAATCTCATGTCATGCATCAAAGAGGATTTTGCTTTGAGGAATCCCCAGATAGGGTGAAATTCAAATTTTCAGCCTGCACTCAGTAGTCATATTTATCTCCTTTTGTATCACAGGAGTGACTTCTCAGTGGTTCTGAGTGCTTGCTCGGTGCTGCAGCCCTTTCCTTGGAGACTTCCCACTCCTCTGTCTTCTCCATCCCACGTTTTGCTCACCTTGTCCACCTTAGTGGTGTTATTTTATCACATCCCCTAGAGCTGGTACACTGCATCCTGACTGAGCTCCACAGCTGTTTTTCCTTCCTTTCATGCATTATTTTCAGGCAATCATCTACCAGCTTGTGTGTTTGATCCCTGACTGAATGCTGATGCTGTGAAGCTGGTGTTTGGAAAGTTGGTGTTTGTGAACTCAGCGTTAGTCACATGGCAAATTCTTTGTCATACACATTTACTTCATGTAATGTTTATCTTGTATTATTTTATTTTATATTTTTAAATTATATAAATATGTTTATCATCACCTTTATCACCATCCTTACCCTTTAGAGATGTTCTTATAACCTTTAAGATTCATCTCTTTAGTTGAGCCCACTGATCTGTTTCGAAAATAATCTTGCGTAGGTATTACTGCCAGCATGTAGATGATGCACAGCAGCTGTGACAGCATCTATCTGCTTGCAGTCTTTTTGAAAGAAGGCTGTGAAACTTCAGGGTAAGCCTTTTCAGCATTGGGAAAGTGTAACTGAAGTTTTCTGAGTGTTTTCATCTCGATACCATTACAGGTATCACTGGCATCTTTCTGCCATTGCCATCCAAAGCACGAGAGAAATTTGGATTGAGAAGGGAGAAAGAAGAAGGTGGGCATATTGAAAAGCTGTGAAAAACTCCATCCTCAGCAGCCTTGGCCTTTTATAACATTACAAAATAGGTAGGAAGATGTGAATAAAAGATATAGATGTCCTAATGCACCATTATGATTCAATCTCAGCATTAAAAGGAAGTTTCAACATGCAGTCAGACAGACATATGCGGAACAGATATTTCTTCCCCCTCCCTTCTGTGGCAATGATAAAACAGCAGAAATTATTATTGAGATGTTATTTGTTAGAAGCTGCAAATAGTTGGATGAATATTCCTTTAATAAATTACAATTATTTCACTATGTATATTTAAATGAAATAATAGTTGTCAGATGCATCTTGGAGGAGTTCCAAAATTAAGACTAAGCAATTTTAGCTTTCCCTCACCTGATTTCTTCTATTTTGCCCTGTTTTTTCTTTATTGTAGAGAGAAAATGCAGAAAGTGGAGGAAAAGATGAAACAAAGAAAATTTCACTTTTATGCAGTGATATTTTCAATGTATTGGGCAAAATTTCTGTGAGTCTTTTCTTGTAGGAAGAAAATTTTTAACTTCCCAGGTTTAATTTAAATGAGAACATTTTATCCAAAGCTATTAGTTATAAACATTTACATCCACAATATGTTTTTAGGTAAAAAGAGTAATCTCTGCTCCAGATTTAAGAATTTTAAAGAGATCAGCAAGTGGATAGGGGAGAAAGAGAATAACAGGTCATATATAAAACACCTTGATTCACTGCTTATATATGTAAGTCCATATATATAAGTACACTGCACATGGTCTTTGGAGAAAGACAAGGAATCTGGACAAGGAAGGGATCATGCAGCTGAGTATATGAAAGTTATAACCATGGGGAAGAAAAATGATTAAGTGAAAAATTGATATTTTACTTTCACAGGCTGAAGGGAAAGAATACTTATATGTCTTCAAAAGCATCCAAGTCCACAGTTTTGCTAAAGCAGTATGTACTGTATGAAAACTAGATCACGATACAAAATTAAAAAATGTTCAGCTTGGTCAAAATGATTGTGATCCCTCTCAAATTTTCTTTCCACGCAGTCCATCAGAGTTGCTTTGTTCTCAAAGGTCACGCAGACAATCTATATATGTGAGAACAATAAACCTGTGCATGTTGTGAAACTGCCTGCTACAAAATGTATGCACAGTATTCTAAGAAAAACTTTTCAGTTTTTCACAGAGATCAACTGGGGATGAAAATACAGCCTTGGATAGCTTTTTGTGCATTTCTTTATTTCTGTTGGACTGAAAACCTCTTCAGATAGCTGAAGGTCAGATCAAGTAGTGACTTGCTAAAAGGAATTGTGTCACATATTTGTAGGTACCATTCAAGCCCATACATCTTCTAATTCAAATTCCAAAAGCTTTCATATCTTTTGGGACAGAAAAGAGTCTTCAGACTTCAGTGTGTATACATCTCAAAGAATGATTTTCACATATTTAAAGACCATTATAAAATGTACTTTGCTGACTGATTTTCAGACAATCTGCCGCTAGTTAGAGGAGGCATGGCTCTTAATCAGTCTATGTTTCAGCACTCCAACCTTCTTCACAGTGATTTTTGATTTCAGAGATAACCTGAACTCCTGTTGAAACACATAGGTCTTGAGCTCATGCTTCAAATCACCCATAAGCTTAAGTGTGTGCCTGAATAGAGAGGAACTTAATCTAAAAAATTACATTAATTTCATGAAAAAGAAACACAAAATTAACTGTTATTAAAAACAAACAGAGATGAAATCTATTTACTCTGTGGAATTTGCCATTACAGAACACATGAAAAAGGGAGAAAAATCCAGAGGCCATTTTTCCAGTTATAATTGGATAATTTGCAAGTAGCTTAACAATATCAAAGGGCTTGTTTGGTAATTAAATATTATACCCAGCTGGGTACTGAAATACCAACAAAACTACTATCGTAATCAGCAAGCTAGAGTTAGTACACTAAATACATTGGTTATGTGTTTAAACCTGAAAGAGTGAAGGGTGGATAAATGTAATTTTTCAAAAAAGCAGCAATAGCAATAAGAACCTTGGAGAGAAATCCATTGTTAAAAGTGGCTGGTTGAACTTGTTATGGCAATATGCACATTGCTTATCTGATAAAGTCCTTTCTGTGATATATCACAACGCACTCACACAGCTGCTAGAGCTGAAAGTCAGAGAGGACAGACTTGGCTGATGCCAGCACAGTGAGTTTGCAGAGCACCTGTCTGCTTCTCTGCCTACTGCTGCCTGCTCAGGCAGGGCCCCACATGGAAGGGGATATAAAACACATAAGCCAGGACAAAGAACAGGTCTAGGATTTAAGGTACACTTGTTTTCTTTGAGACTCAAACAATTCCCACTTTTATGAACATAGGCAGATGTCACTTACTTTGTTTCAGAATTGCCATCTGTAAGTCTGTAGTCATAAAATATAAAAATTTTGTTCAAATTCCACTTTTCAATATAAAAGTGTTTTAAGAAATGAACACTTTGACCCTAAGTCCAATGGTGTGTAAACACAAGGAAAAAAACTGGGAAAGGACCTTAAGAAGCAGTTCATCACCAGTTGTCTACAGTGGCTGCTCCATACACCAGACCCTGGGAAAAAGTTACTCTTTGCCTTCAACCTCCAATACATGTTGACTGTCAGGATTTTTTCAGTTCTTTCACCAACTAATGTGTATTATAGTCTGCCAGATTGTTCTGTGCTCTGTGGAACAGATGATCTTGTAAGATATTTTTTTCTTGGATTTGGAATTTTTTAGGTTGGTTTGGTTTGTTTTTAATTTATTTTTTTAGTTACTTTGTTACATCAATTTGGATTTATTCTATTCTTTGACACTGAGAGAGCTCAGAAACCTGGTTATGTCCTAGAAACTTTAAATTAAGGAGACAGTTGCTGCTCACTGCGAAACCACACAGAAAACACCTGCTTTGTCCTGAGTAGTCTAAAAGAATATTGAAAGGAAATAAACCTAAGGGACCTGCAGTATATACTATTTGAATCATAACTTCAGGCACTGAGGTAGAATACATATTTCTTTCTGTTCACTTAAGTTTCAGGTGTTGAACTGAATGAATTAATGTCCAAGGTTTTCAAAATTCAAGAATTAATCAGGTGTCCTGATGAAAAATATTATGAGAGTACTTCTATATCAAGAATGTTGATTTTTGGAACTTTAATAGAAATGCATTGATATTGTCAAATTACTTAAAAGAATTTATTTTCAAAAAAAGTCAGTTATAGCTTTAAAGTCTTAAGAGGTTTGATGATATATGAGCCTTTTGATTCAGTCACTCCAGCAATTTTTAAAGGAAATACATCATTAAGCCTTTCATGATAAGATATAGATTTTACCTTTATATGCTTATTTGGGATTAAAGAAAAATGTTAAATGTCAGGATTACACCATAAGGCATTTTGAGCCTTCTTATAGTTTGCTATACCTGGCAAAACTTAGAGGAGCACAAGTGCTATGAGGAGAGGCTAAGGGAGTTGGGATTGTTTAGCCTCAGAAAGAGGAGGCTCAGGGGAGACCTTATCACCTTCTACAACTCCCTGAAAGGAGGTTGTAGTCAGGTGGGGGTTGGTCTCTTCTTGCAGGCAATTAGCAGTAGGACAAGAGGGCACAGACTCAGGCTCTACTAGGGGAGGTTTAGGTTGGATATTTTTTATGGAGAGAGTGATCAGGCATTGGAATGGGCTGCCCAGGGAGGTGGTGGATTCACCATCCCTGGAGATTTTCAAGATGAGACTGGATGTGGTATTCAGTGCCATGGTCTAATAACCACAGTAGGGTTGGCCTTGGTGATCTTTGAGGCTTTTCCAACCTGGTTGATTCTATGATTATATGATTACAGGTAGTAAATGCTCAAAGTTACAAAACATGAAGATCCCTGTTTTCCCCTGAAATGGTATTATATCCATGAAGAAACGCACCAGTGAAGGAAATCAGAACAAGAAACCTGGTCCTGAGGTTGGACTAGATGAGCTTGCAGTATGGAGGATTGGGCTAGATGACATTTAAAAGATCTCTTCCAACTCAAATTATTCTATGACTCTATGATCCTTCTTCACCCTTTGTGTCACAGAGATACCTGTGGTCACAGATATCATATCTCAAGACAAGCCAGCCAGAGACTGCCTTGTTCCAGATTCTTTTGAGTCATTTTGTTTTGACAGGCTACTGACAAGTAAAGAACTGGCAGAATCTCTTCTCCTCTGTTATCTTTGTCAGATTTTAACCCTTCCCTATAGTGGGACCTGCATTCTACTTTCTCTAGCCATGCTGTTGTTGTATTTTTCTATTCTGCTAAGCTACAGATATTTAAAGCTTTTAAGTCACCTGAAACCACTATTTCTGGTTCAGACCTTTCCTATGCTTTGTGATTAGCAGGTCTCACGATGAAGACCAAACATTAGTATTCCCCTATAGGAGATTCCAGAGTGACATACTCTTATTCAAAAATGCAGCTGCAGAAGTAGTGTATTAGCACTATTCACTGAGAACAGGCACTGCTAAATATTCTGCAAGGAGGTATATGACATGCAGACTGAGTAGTATTTTCTTCCCAGCTTCAAGCAAGAACTGAAGTAGATATGTTATACAGACTTGCCATATTTGTATCTTATATGTTTTTGTGTGTACATAGCTATCTTATATGGAAGCATCTCAGTTTTTGGCATGCAGTATTATACAAAGTGTTACAAAAATACTGTACTAATTCCTTCTTAGGCCTAAGAAGTAGCTGTTCACAAAATGTCCTGATCAATTAAGATAAGAAATGAAAAGAAGGTCACAAACTGAAGTCCTCATATTGCTCACTCCTCTCCAAGTAAGATAATGAAACAGGAAAGTAAATAAAGGCTATGCAACTGAATTTCTGGATTGTCTGCTGTGCAATGCAGGAGCTTAAGTCTTCCATGAAGGCTGAGAAGAAACTTACACTCTTCCTGGAGAGCTGCAGTGAACTGACGGAAGAGCAACTGTTCACAGCACAGGGCAATGGTGCCACCTCTAGGCAGAGAGGAGCCTGCTCAGCATCTCACACCATGTCTCCAGATGGCCCAGAAGACTGATTAGAAGGAAAAAATAGATACAGATAACAGCTTAGACTCAGGATGGAAACAACATCTATTTCCTATCAAGACTGAACATGTTTGAATGAAGCAAAGTAGTACATTCTGGGACATTTTCAGTGTATTTCTTGACAATAATCTCTCTGCTTTTGCCTCTTAAACACTCTATTTCAGCACCATGATGGACACCGAATATCTCAAATAAGCCAATATTCACCTTGTATTAAACAACAATTATTAATCTGTGTAGAGCCCTCTGGACCAGAAATAAATAAAAGTTTCAGTAGCAAACTAGGGTTATGTCTTACTGTCTAACAGTAAAAGGCAATTGTGTTTGTATATTAGTTTTACTGAAGCTGAAGCAGAAGCAATGAGTTTGCTGCTTGGTAGCTAGTAGTGTGGAGCAAACAAGAGCAACAAAACCATAAACTATAAGAAAAGATACATGTTTTCAGTGTACTACTGTTGGCCACTTTGTTAATTTCCATAGTTTTTACTAAAATAGATGTTCACCGGCAGCACATATTTTAAAAAGGCAAGAATTTCACCAAATTGCAAACTTGAGTGTTATTTCATGCAAAAAACCTGTTTAGCTTGAGCGCCATCAAATGTGCTGCACCAAAGAAATTCCTTCTTGAAATTCTGCTCTACTTTAACTTCAGTTTTGAGACTTTCTAGCAGAAGAAACAATATCCAGGCTCTAAATGTAACTTCACTGACCTTCACAATATGGTAAAAGATTAAATTTATATCAGGTTGTTAACACAATTTCAAGAACATCTTTACTTTTTCTTTGGTCAGAATTTTCACATGTTGAATACAAGTGGTTAATATAATCTGATAAAGTTTCAGCATGCCCATAATTCCCGAAACCTGCAGTAACGATCAACGTGTACTCATGTGACAAAGCCCCAGCCTTTTTATCAACTCTCTTGACAGAAATGCTGTCATATCATATCTGTTGTTTTCTTAATCCCACAAATTTATTTCAAGAGTCTAGTAGTTATACCTCACATCCATCTACGATGTGGCATATCAGCCTGAAGGCACCACACGTTCTCTAGCTTCTCCTTGGTTCCACCCAGTATGAGAGATCTGTCAGTCATCAGGTTGAGTCATGTACACAAAGCTGAATAAGGTTGAGAAGGCTGAAAACAGCCCTCTACCCAAAAGTTGCCTGGAGTACCATCAAGAGCCATAGCAGTACTTGGGCTTTCAGTGCAGGAAACAAGGAGCACCTGTTGTCCTAGACTCTCCTTGGCTGACCAGAAGGGCAGTGTCACTAACAGTGTGCTCTCTACTCCTTGGAAGTGTGTTGGAAATGCCACAGGGAACAGTGTAAAAGGCACACACATGAAAGTGAACGAGATTCTGGTGAAAATCATCTCTACCTACATATGTGATTTACAAGCCAACCACTTTTTTTTCATCACACCTTATCATGTTCTGTTCCTCCAGCAAAATGGTAATTGTTAATCTGATAGCTATAATGTTTGTAGTTCCTAGTATCTATCAGGACCTTGGTTTGGACAACTCCATCTAAATCTGGATGCTCTAAAAAGAAAGAAGACAGTTTGATCAGAAGCCACATAGCAGATATATAGCTTCAGAGTCCATAGTAGTGGCCTGAGTCTGGACTGAGGGACAAGGCAAACATTCAGCAAGGAGTTGATCTCCAGACACATAGGAATTAAGAACCAGAAATTGAAAGCAATGATCCAAGCTCCAAAGCACTTTGGAAATTTCTATGCTGAATAAGCCCCTAGGTGTGAGAGAAGAGCTGGTCCTCAGACCACTGTGAGAGAGGCCTGTGCTGGGTCGGACAGTACGTGCTTCCTGTTAACGTTAGGAAAGAAAAATTTAAATTTGTTGGGCAGACCATGTCCTCTTACAAGGCACCAGCAATCTGTAAAAGAACAAATAAGGCAGAATGGCTTGACAGATGTTAAAATTTGAGAAATATCCAAGGATGGAAGTAGGATTTTGTTCTTTAAGACAGAAGATGCGGTAAGAGCATGGAATTCCTTTTTTAATTGTTTATAATTCTTGCTTTGCTCAATGCAAGTGATTGTTGAAAGAGAAATGTGGAATGCTAGGATGAAAGAGTAGACACCTTGGTAAAAGTGTAGAATTTTTCATTAAGAAAGCTTCCATCTACCGACACAACTCTGAAAATTTCAAATATATGTATGTAGGTGTTCACAGAAACAAAAATAGCAGAACCACATGGTAGCGTAAAACAGTACATTTTGACAACTGACTGAACTCACAGCAAGCTTGAGTGTCTGTGTGCCTCATCTGCTTGACTTGTCTTGGTTTCCTCATTTTTTTCTTCTTCTTTTATTTTTTTTCCTTTAGCTGTTTGGAAGTATTATTAGAGAAAGTTTATTCTAGTAGTGATTTTTCTTGCTATACTTTAGAAGTAGATGATGTAAATTTACTTGCTTTTAGTATCAATCTCATGCTAATAACCTAAAATGGAGAAGTTTGAACTCAAATGGAGATGAAATTTTATTCACAGAATAAGATTTTTTATACAATAATACCTTCCCTTTTTTGGAGTAGGACCCTTTTTCTGTCTTCCAAAAGTCGAAAAATCATTAAGATTAGTACTGATGTTTTCACCATTACTTTTGCTGTTTCATTATTTGCACTAATACATTTGTTTCAGCATTACATTGCATAGTACTTTAAACCTACATAAATTATGCAATTTTGTCTTTCTCACTGCCTGCATGACAGCTTTTATTCACATTTGCATGTAGTATCTTGTTTTGTTTATTTATTAGGAAGAATCAGTAT
Organism: Acanthisitta chloris; assembly: GCF_000695815.1. NCBI lineage: Eukaryota > Metazoa > Chordata > Aves > Passeriformes > Acanthisittidae > Acanthisitta > Acanthisitta chloris. The sequence goes on along the minus strand of NW_008679233.1, from coordinate 5,288 downwards.
ATTTGTATTTATTTATTTTATTCCCCTTTCTTTGGGAAAGTAGCAACAGTAAAATCCTGGACCAAATGAACTTGTAAGAGCCTAATAATCAGTCTCAAATTTTTGATGAATGTACCATTGCTGAAACACAGTAAGTAAAGTGCCTTCTGCGCACAAATGTAAGTTCATTTCATGAAGATGTGGTTTCTGCCCCGTTTCCTTCTTGCATCCCTTAAAAATGTATAAGAAACTTAGTTCACTATTTTAACTCCAACCTACTGCTGTAAGGACATCTGACCATAAATGCTCTGCAGCCCTTCTTGATGCCTGACATGATAAATCAAATTTGAGAAAAGTGTGATCCTAAGGCCAGTTTTGTATGCAACTAGCAGCCTGTGACAAACAGTTCTATTTTCTTGTCCATTCAGTTTCTGCTTTTTCACTTTAGGAAGAGGAGGTAATATTGACCGTGTTTAGCAAAACTGAATAGTCCTTCCGTTAAACCTTCTCAGAGGAGAAAATTGGAGGGATGGAGGAAATAAGGCATAAGTGTTACCATCTGTAATTGAGAGAGAAGACAAAAGATGGCTGTTGAGGTTCAAATAGCAGCTGGCTGTGTCTGAGACATGCTGGAAGGAACGTTACAAGTGCGCAATGTCTGTTGCAATCCAGAAAATCGTACAGTTAGGTGGAAATTAGTCAGGTAACAAGAACTTGCCCTGCAAAGGCACAGTAAGAAGGAATGAGATTTTTTGAAGATCTACTGTTGGGCAAGTTTAATTTTTATCAGAGATATTCTGAGCTTGTAAATATATTATTTATAGCCACATAATTATCATCATTTTACAGACTGTGGAGCTCTTTATAAATGAACCAACACAACATGGTACAATAAATACATTTCCTTTTTCACAGATGCATATTAAGTGATGTATGTTTCCTATCTGTTAGTGTATTATGGCAGGAGTTTATATTATTTTTTTTAGAAGAATGGAGGGGCAAAGATTAGATTATCGCATTTTCCTATTCAAAATTATTTCTAAATGTGCTAAAGATAGCTTCCAGTAGACACTGGGCTAATATGCCATCGCTATACTGTTCACTCTGCTTTTTTTCACTGTGACTCTGTCTTTCTGTAGCGTGATATTGCATTGATTAACTGGAAAAATATGTAAAATTTCAAAAACAAACACACTACCTGTGGTTTTTGCAAAGGTCTTCTTAACTCACTCATGATATTGTCCAATGTTATCATAACATTTGTATAGTTTAGTTTTTTTCTTCCTTTAGCGCATGCACACTCAAGGATAGTACAGTCACGTGTATAGATGGTGACATCCGCCTTATAACTATTAGGGAAAATATAAAACAATCTACTCAAATTTGCATGCTAGGGTCATCAGTGGAGACATGGGATTGTAGATTAACCTGAATGCTAACATAGTCTCAGTTTATTTCCTTTCAAGACATTTGTTGGTAGTGGGTTTGCTTACCTCAGTTATGCTACCTGAGGAAATGCAAAGGGTAGCTGTTGGTCTCACTACTATACTACATGCCACAGAAATTTCTTATTTTTGACCCTGAGCCAGACTAGGGTCATCAGTGGAGACATGGGATTGTAGATTAACCTGAATGCTAACATAGTCTCAGTTTATTTCCTTTCAAGACATTTGTTGGTAGTGGGTTTGCTTACCTCAGTTATGCTACCTGAGGAAATGCAAAGGGTAGCTGTTGGTCTCACTACTATACTACATGCCACAGAAATTTCTTATTTTTGACCCTGAGCCAGACTTGGCCAAGTGATAGCTGGGAAATTTGTTAACAGGGAATGTATCACAGCATACTATTTCCTGCATCTGTTGTAACTCTAACACAGTTTACATCTTTCTTTCACCTGTTAATCAGAAATATCAGATGGGACAGTGGAGCAGGTGTATTTGAGACTATACAACCCTGTGCATATTACCTTACATTATCTGTCTTTCTGTTTGCAAATGAAAGTAGGACAAATAGATTGCAAAGTCCTAGCAGTTCTGTGTTGTATTTATCTTTTCCTTTGCAGGCCAATGATAGTGACAACAAAAAGAAAAAGCAGCAACAGTAACAGCAACAAAAAAGCCAAAAACAAACAAACAAACAAAAACCCAAAGCAAAACCACTAACAAAACCAAACCAACAAACACAATAAAAATAACATTGGAAAAAGGATTTTCTATGAAGTTTATGCTTCTTTCCTATTGTATAAAAATCAGTTTTGAAAGAGGAGAAAACAAGCAATTGCATTTGGTAACAAAAATAATCCATAAGTTAGCTTTTGTTAAGACAGTACTTTAAAGGAAAACATTTACACATTACTAAAAAACTGAGACTTAAAAACTTCTTTGCCTTAAACATGTGTATTTTGTAATAAGGGTCAAAGGTTATTTGTTTCTTTTTTTAGGCCATTTTTCTCATATTGATTCCTTTTAGCTAGCAGCAAAATGTGTCTTAATTGTTAGGAGGGGTGAAACCGAATCAGACTTGAGGATCTCTCTCAAGAAACTTAAGCGTTCTAAAGCAGTGATGCTTCTCTCAGCCTTCTCCGTAACTGTCCAGCACTGTGGAAAAGAAGAAACATGGTTCATTTCACCATGTCCGGAGCCAAAGATTTTTTAACCTCACTTATGATTGAAGGTAGTTAAGTGCTTGCAAGGTTTGCAAGGCAGAAAGATGTAGGCTTCATAGAACAGCTTGTTTGGTTGTGTCACTCTGCTTCTCCATGACTCAGGATATCGCCATCCCATAGATTCCTACAGCACTGTTGTACTGCAATTTTGGTAATCTTCAGACCTTCATCAGAAGCAATCTTAACAGAACCACACAGTCACAGAACTGCTGAGGTTGCCAGGCACCTCTGAATACCATCTGCTTAAACACTAGCTTAGAGCAGGATCAGCTAGACCAGCTGGGTTTTGAATACCTTCAGGGATGGAGACACCACCATCTCTCTGGCAACCTGCTCCACTGCTTGAACACCCTCACAGTAAAAAAAAAAAGGGGAGGTCACGTTTAAGGGGAATTTGATGTATTTCAGTTTATGTGCATTGCCTTTCATCCTGTCACAGAATATCACAAAAAGATTTTGTCTCTGTCATCTTTACTCCCCTGCATCCTATATTTATGGATAAGATCCCTCTGAATCTTCTCTTCTCCATTCTAAACAGTCCCATCACTCTTAGCCTTTCCTCATATTACAGGTGCTCCAGTCCATTCACTCATCTTGGTGTTCCTTTGCTAGACACAGGTATGTCCATGTCTCTCTTGTAACTGTGGAGCCTAGGACTAGACTCGGATGTGTCTCATGAGAACTAAGCAGAGAGGAGAGATCATCTTCAATGATGTACTGACAATGCTACCTCTAATGCAACCCAAAGGCCTGTTGTACTTCTTTGCCTCAAAGGCACATTGCTGGTTCATGTTCAAATTATTGTCCACCAGCACTCAGAGGGCACTTTCTGCAACAAAAGTTGCTCCCCAGCATGAATGGGTGCCTGGGATTTTTTACTGAAGGTGTAGGGCTCTGACCACTTTTTGAGCTTCATGAAATTCCCATCAACCCATTTTTCCAGACTGTCCAAGCCTTTGTGGATGGCAGCACATTCTTTGGCTCATCAACATTTCTCCCCAGTTTTGTAAATCTGTCAGCTTAGTGAAGGTAAAATCTGTCCCACTGCCTAGGTCTTTAATGAAGATATTAAACAGTATTGGCCCTGGTATCAACACCTGGGTTACACCATGAGTGAATTCCAACAGAAGTTTTGTGCCACAACTTTTTCAGTCTAGCAGTTCACACCACTGCCCATATATATAGCCCATCTATTATCATATCTCTATCATCAGTTAGTCTGTAAGCATTTTATGAGAGACAATATCAAAAGCCTTACTGAAGTTAAGCAACATCCACTGTGCTCCCTTCAAACATCAGGCCAGTCACCTCTTTGTAGGAGGCTATCAGATTGATTAAGTACATTTTTCTCTTCATGCTGAATATTCCAAATTGTCTTCCTGCCCCTCCTGTGACTGGAAAAGGAGTCCATTACCTGCCCAGGAAATGAGATGAGGCTGACTGGCTTGTAGATTCCCAAATATTTCCTTTTTGCTCTTCTTGGTTGAAGATAGAAGTGACACCTGCCTTCTCCCTGTCTTCAGGAACCTCTCCCAGTCACTATGACCTTTCAAAGATAATAAAGAGCAGTCTCACAAAGCCATCAGTCAGCTGCCTCAGCACTTGTGGGTGCAGGCAACCAGGCCTGTGGACTTACCCATGTCCAGTTTGTGTAAGTGCTCTCTAACCCTGTTCCCCACTACTAAGGACAGGTCTTCCTTAATAGAGATTTTCTCAGTGGTCTCAGAACCTGGAATTGCTGAAGAATTGTATTAATGATAAAGGCTGAAGTGAAGCAGACAATGAGCACATTGGCCTTTTCCATGTCCTTTCTCACCATGATTCTTGCACCATTTGGCAGTGGTGTCGTATTTTAATGTTCATGTGTTTGTAGAAATCATTCTCATTGCCTTTGACATTCTTTGCCAGATTTAGCTCCAGGTAGGCCTTGGTTTTCCTAATCTCATTTCAGTACAATGTCTATACTCCTCATAGGTCACCTGCCCTCCTGCCTCCTTGCGTACACTTCAGTTTTATGTCTTAGTTAGGAACCATTCCTGACACATCTCCTTCATTTTCAGCTCACTGAGACGGACCATTCTTGAGCTTGGAAGAGGTGTTTCTTGAGCACTAGCTAGCTCTCCTGGATTCCTCTTTCCAGGTCCTGTCTTCTGAGAGGTAGTTAGGGGTCACTATATTACAAGTAAACATTAGTTCTTTTGACTATGATAAATTTCTAGGAGTACCACTCTGATTAGATTAGTGTCAAAGTTTCAAGGCATATTCTCCTCAATTTGTTCATTCTGGAGCAAGAAAAACCAAGGAGAATCACTGAATTCAGGCACTGATTTACTTTTATAGCTTTATAAATCTGTTATAAGATAGCTATTGCTGAGATGGAAATGCTAAAATAGAATTCATTTAGAATGGACTTCCAGAATGCACATCACTGCTGTGCTCAAAATATGCCACACATAAAAAGATCAAAGTTAGGACACTGTTTAACTGTTAGATGACTTATATTTGTTGAAGCTAGAATTATATTCTATAATTGTGCACTCCTGATACATATTCATGTGGGTTGCCTTGAAATTAAATCTTCCAAATTCAGTATTCAAATAGCAGTTTTGATAAAATATATATATATATTTTTTTTTTTTACTCT
>NW_008679232.1:18786-23745 GCF_000695815.1 Acanthisitta chloris | reverse complement strand
CTGGATGGTCTTGGAGCTCTTTTCCAAGCTCAGTGATCCTGGCAGTGTGTGATGTGAGCAGAGATGTTTCTTTCATTGGTCAGAAATCATAAAGTTCATCCCTGTAGCTTGGCAGAGGAAAACAAAGAGTCTCTTGGCCTAGTGGTGAAATATTTTGGTTCAGAATAAATTGTCAGAATTTTAAGTGTATCCAATGCTTTTTCCATCCACAGCAGCTCCAGCTTTGGAGGCAGCAGCAGGTGCCTGTGCTGGAGTTCAGGGGTGCCCTCAGCCATGGAATATCCTGAGCCTGAAGGGACCCACAAGGACCATCAGTCCAACTCCTGCCCTGCACAGACACCCCAGCAATCCACCTGAGAGCATTGGCCAAACACGCCCTGAGCTCTGTCAGCCTTGGGGCTGTGCCCACTGCCCTGGAGCTGTTCAGTGCCCAAACACCTCTGGGGGAAGAGCCTTTCCCTGATGTCCAAGCTAACCCTCCCCTGCACAGCTCCAGCCATTCCCTGGGTGCTGTCTCTGGTCCCACAGGGCAGAGATGGAGCTGTTCCTGCACTGCCCCTCGAGGAAGCTGTTCCCACAGCCCTCGAGGAGCCACTCTGCACTCCTGCTCTGGAACTGGCCTCCAGGCGGAAAATATTCCGAATACTTTTGGTTTGGTATCTCTGTCTTGGTTTCCTTCTCCCCAGAGTTCATCCTTCACCTGTACAGAACAACCTTCTGACTGTTTCTCGTCCATTTCCAAACGTTCTGAGGCTTTCAGGGAGTGGGGGGAAGTTGAAGTAATAAAATAATGGTAAACTAAGTCTGTTCATTTTCCTGAGAACTTGTTACAAAATAGTAGTTTTCATGGCTTTGAAGTATTTAAATTCTGCAGCACTAATTGAATTTGTGCCTGCAAAGCAGCTGAGCACAGAGGCAATGGCGAGCTCTGTGCGCTCAGATGTGGGAGGGAATAAAGCTCTAATTCATTCTTGGCCTTTCTGTTCTTGAGGCTTTGATGTGCTTGGCAGACATAGCCAAGATCACAGGCGTTTGGTGTCCAGTGGGATGCAGATCCTGGCTGGGACAGCTGCTCCCAGGGCCCTGGGTGTCCTGCCCTGCCTCACAGCCTGGAGCTGTGGGGAGGAACGGGTGAGGGCAGGGAGCAGTGAGGGGTGAGTCCTGGGAAGCACATTCCCAGAGCTTGGCCAAGAGTTTAAAATAGGAACTGGGCTCAGTTACTTGTGCCATTCCCAGTCCCATTCCATGGATCTCATGATTTGCATATCATTTTGCAAAGCTCCAGAGGGAGAGGAAAACAAATTTGCTGTCCCTGAGACCCTGAGCTGCTGAAGGATGTGATGGAAACCAGTGTTGGCCACAAGGAGTGTGTGTGGAGTCTGGGAATGAGTGGCAGGGACTGGGAGCAGCCCCAGTGTTTGGGGCTGAGGGACAGGCTGGCTCGTCCCCCACTGCCATGGAAAAGGAATTCCCAGAGACTGCCGGGGACAGTTACATGGGATGTTGGGAAGGAATTCTTCCCTGTGAGGTGCTGAGGCACTGGCACAGGGTGCCCAGAGCAGCTGTGGCTGCTCCATCCCTGGGAGTGTTCCAGGCCAGGCTGGATGGGGTTGGAGCAGCCTGGGCTGGGGGGAGGTGTCCCTGCGCATGGGCATCCCCTTGTCCTGTCCCTCTAGGTCTTGTCCCAAGTCCCTCTGCAGCTCTCCTGAGGCACTGGAAGGGGCTCTGAGGTCTCCCTGGAGCTTCTCTCCTCCAGGTGAGCACCCCCAGCTCTCCCAGCCTGGCTCCAGGGCAGAGGTGCCCAGTCCCTCTGATTGTCTCCTCTGGACCTGCTCCAGCAGTTTGTTGGAGCTGTTGTGTTTATTTCCTGTTAGAACCAGTGACTATGGGAATATTTAACTTCCTGTATCCCAGTTGAGTTTCAGGAGAGGCAGTGGGTGGGTCTGTGTTTGTTGATGGGTTTGCTGGAGAGGAGGAAGCAGGAGAGACCCAGCACCATCCCGGTGGCCTCAGGGCTGTGTGGGGCAGGAGCAGGATCTGTGCACTGGGGTTAGTCACTCTTGGTCACTGGATGTTTCTCCTAACTGGGCAGGTCTGGCTGAGGGTTGGTGCAGTGCCTTGATGATTTTACAGCTGTTCCACCCTTTGGTCCCTGAATTCCAGGCAGAGAGAGATAGGAAAGAGTTGATGATCTCAAAAACACCCAACTGCAGAAACCTGATGTGAGTGTGGATGGTGTAAAACCTCTGGTCTGTCTTAGACTTTCCTTGCAGCTCTCACTTGTATCAGTGAGAAGCTGTAAGTGCCAACTGCTTTGTCCTGGGATTGATTTTCCCTTTGATTTAGGGTAATTGGCCCTGGAATGTGCTGCCCAGGGAGGTGGTGGAGTCACCACCACCCCTGGAGGTGTCCAGGGAAGGACTGGACGTGGCTCTCAGTGCTCTGGGCTAGCTGACAAGTGGTGATGGGGCACAGGGTGGACTGGGTGACCTTGGAGCTCTTTTCTGAGCTCAGTGGTCCTGGGAGTGTGTGATTTAGTTGTGACCACTCTTAGAGCAGTGGGAAGAGGCTGAATGAATCCCAGAACATATGTGAGTGGAGCTTGGGTTGATTAGGGATCATTTGTGGCTGTTCTTTTCCATGTCAACTCCTGCTCCTCGATCCCAGCGGAGACACTCTGAAAAAGGATTTTGTTCCTCAATTCAGGAAACTGAAACTTTACCTTTGTTAGTAAAGTCTTGAGGGACTTTTGACTTATATAAAAGGTTAAATTTAGTTCAGTGTGGTTGGTATTTCTGATCAACCCTGTGAAGGTAACTAAGGCAGTGAGAAGACTTTACATTTGGTTTAAAATAGCTTCTTTTCATCCCTGCTTGTCCTTTTTCCATGTGCTTCCATCCCTCTGCTGCCTGCTGGGATGTGCCACTGGGATGTACAGGAAGGCAGGAGTCTTATCTCTCTCAGCTGTGCCTGCAGAGACTCTTTCTGGGCTAAACAGGCCTTTGGAATATTTTTATGGAGGAATTCTGGATTCTCCTCATCACCTTCCAGTGCCTTTCCTGGATAAATAATCCTTTACTGGTAGTTAGCTAATAGAAACTGTGGCTATGGATTCACTGCAGGGAAGTGGTGCTCCAGCCTGCCCTGGATCCCTTCTCCATGCTTCCCCCATGGCAGGAGGGGTAAGGAGCTGTGTCAGGGGAGCTTTGGGTTGAATATCAGGACAAGGTTCTTCCCCCAGAGGTGTTTGGGCACTGAACAGCTCCCAGGGCAGTGGTCAGGGCCCCAAGGCTGACAGAGCTCAGGGAGTGTTTGGCCAATGCTCTCAGGCACAGGGTGCACTATTGGGGTGTCCTGGGCAGGAGTTGGGCTGGTGATCCTTGTGGGTCCCTTCCAGCTCAGGAGATTCCATGATTCTAAGCTATTGTTTGGCTCTTACCCTGTGGAATCAGACAGCAAAACTTTTCCCCGAGTGTGGTCAGGCCATTCAGGCTGTGCTCCATGGGGTGATTCCCTTGGAAAACCTTTTGGGCTGTTCCTGGAGCAGCAGTTTAACTGTTGGTCCTCAGGGTGTGATTTCAGTCCACACTGCTTGGGCTCTGCTCAGCTTACCATTCCTCGGGTTTAAAACACCTTGGGATCCATGAGTTGGGGCCAACGGTGTGAGGGTCACCCAGGCCAAGTGCTGGTCCTGCCCAACCCCATGGGACACTCCAGACTGGGGCAGAGGAGCTGGAAAGCTGGAGAAGGCCCTGGGGGTGCTGTGCCAGTGGCTGGACATGAGCCCAGGGGTGCCCAGAGGGGCAGAGGCCAATGTCCCGTGGTTTGGAGCAGGCCCAGAGCAGGGACCGTCCTTTTGAGGCGCCTCCAGGCCTGGGGCAGCTCTGGGCCCTCAGGACAGCAGAGACATGGAGGGGCTGGAGGTGTGCAGGGTAGGGCATGGAGCTGGGAAGGGGCTGGAGCAGCAGGAGAGGCTGAGGGAGCTCTGGGGGCTCAGCCTGGAGAAAAGGAGGCTCAGGGGAACCTTCTGCTCTCCCCAACTCCTGCCAGGAGGTGCAGCCAGGTGGGGTCAGGCTCTGCTCCCAGGGAACAGGGACAGCACAAGGGAAACACCTCAGGCTGTGCCAGAGGAGGCTTTGGTTGGACATCAGAGTGTATAGTCTTCAAATCCAGTAAAATGCTGAAGAGTTTCACTCAGGTCAGTGACTTCACTTCGGGTGACTGTTGTACCTCCAACTCAGTAATTCCTGATAAGAAGATGAGGAAATATTTTGCTGTCAGCACTGTATTTTCTTTCCAATGGACACAGGCACTGGCAGCTGGTTTTAATTTCCAGTTGTGCCCCAGAGCACACTAGGAGCTCCTGGATCCATGGGATATGCTCAGTCCCAGCTCTGTAGTGCTGGGGGAGCTCAGTGGGCTGAACTGAGTCTAGTTCTTGCTGCTTCCTTCTCTGAATCACCTTCCACCAACCCAGGTTGCTCCAGCCCCATCCGGCCTGGGGGATCCACCTTTCCCAGTGCTGCAGAAGGAGGGTGACTGGGCTAGCTGGACGGACGTGTGACACAGTGGTGATGGCATCTGTCACCTCCAGTCTGGCTCTGGTTCTCCTTTGGGCTGGAAGCGGGAGTGTATTTAGGGAAAAGAGAAAAAGCTTTGGTTTATGGTAACTTTTAACAATGTTTTCCAGGATTGGAAGCCTGGGAGGGAATTCATACTGGATGGAAACCATTTCCTGAACTGGGGAGAGTCCAGGAACAGTGACCCAAATGTTTCTCTGTCCGTGGAGAAGATTTCACATTTGAAGTAACTTCTACTGAAGGTAAGAGATCTCCCTTTGCTTTGGGCATGGAATGGGTTGGGGTGGGAAAAACCTTAAAACTCATCCCATCCCACCCCTGTCCAGGCAGGGACACCTCCCACCAGCCCAGGCTGCTCCAACCCCATCCAGCCTGGGCT
>NW_008679232.1:17940-18721 GCF_000695815.1 Acanthisitta chloris | reverse complement strand
AAAGTAAACCACCCAGCCATAGGAGACCCAACAGGGTATGCTGACCACCCCATTTGTGCTAATGGACCATCTCAGGAAGGTCTGCAGAACTAGAGACAGACTGCACAGATGTTGTGATCCCTCATTCCTTCCCAATCTCCCACCTGTCCCTGCCCTCTGGCAGTGGGAAGTCATTCCCTGTGTCCTGTCCCTCCAGGCCTTGTCCCAAGTCCCTTTGCAGCTCTCCTGGAGCCCCTTGGGGCCCAGGTAAGGGCTCTGAGGTCTCCCTGGAGCTTCTCTTCTCCAGGCTCACAGTGTCTCATCACCCTCACAGGGAGAACCAACAGCTTTTCCTAGAGATGTATAGAAGTTTAGGAAACCTAGGATTTCCAGGTCTCCAATGGGTGTAGATCTAAGAGAAGTCAGTGGGGATCCCACATGTATGTAGGGAATATTTATGTATTTGGGTTAAATTTGCACCCAAATGTGCGGCATTTGAGGCCTTTTGTGGCAGCTTTTCCTTCATTGAATTTATAACTGAGCTGAGTTGGTTAAAAATATCTGAGGAACAGTTTGTGAGGAGCAACCTGGAGCCAACAGCATCACTGTCACAGTGTCACAGAGCCTGAGGTCCCATGGATCTTTCAGCTCCATAAACAAATCCCAGGATCACTGAGGTTGGAAAAGAGCTCCAAGACCATCCAGTCCACCCTGTGCTCATCCCCACCTTGTCAGCTAGCCCAGAGCACTGAGTGCCATGTCCAGTTCTTCCTTGGACACCTCCAGGGGTGGTGACTCCGCC
>NW_008679232.1:5865-17731 GCF_000695815.1 Acanthisitta chloris | reverse complement strand
AGCTCCCTCAGCCTCTCCTGCTGCTCCAGCCCCTTCCCAGCTCCATGCCCTACCCTGCACACCTCCAGCCCCTCCATGTCTCTGCTGTCCTGAGGGCCCAGAGCTGCCCCAGGCCTGGAGGTTCCAAAGGAACTCCAGGACTCTTTCCATGTGGTCATGACTGGGAGCACTTCAGTTGAGGTTCTCTGTGAAAGCTGCACTGGAGGGACACAAATATTTGAAATCTAATGAAAAAATTGGGATCTTGACGCTTTTCCATGTCCCTGCTGTGGTGCCTGCAGCAGAGCCCTCCCAGGAAACACTCCCAGAGGGTTTTCCCAAAGCTAATGTCGGAGTGGTGTTGGAGCTGAGGTTGTGTGGAACTGGTGAAGGTCAGGGACATTTGTGGATGCTGGAAAATGCCAAGCAATGGTTGGAGATGGTTCCTGCTGCTGAGGAAATGGTGATGTGAGTTAGGTTATAAAAAGCTTTGTGGTCCTGTGTATGGAATCACATGCTCCCAGGCAGATAATCTGGGAATGTGGCACAGGGCAGGGACATCCTCATCCCAGAGGCTTCATCCTACGGAGTGAGTGTCTGTGTAAGCTGTGCTTGGCACCTCCGTCCTGGGGAATGGCAGGTGCTCCTGGTGTTAATGGTTGGAGAGGGACTTGGGACAAGGCCTGGAGGGACAGGACCCAGGGAATGGCTTCCCACTGCCAGAGGGCAGGGACAGGTGGGATATTGGGAAGGGATTCCTGGCTGGGAGGTGCTGAGGCACTGGCACTTTCCCTGGAAAGGATGTGACCTACACTGTGTCCAACTCTGGGCACCAACACAGGAGGATGTGGAGAGAGTCCAGAGAGGCCACGGAGATACTCCAAGGGCTAGCTAAGTTAAATATTCCCATAGTCACTGGTTCTAACAGGAAATAAACACAACAGCTCCGGCAAACTGCTGGATCAGCTCCAGAGGAGACAATCAGAGGGACTGGGCACCTCTGCCCTGGAGGCAGGCTGGGAGAGCTGGGGGTGCTCACCTGGAGGAGAGAAGCTCCAGGGAGACCTCAGAGCCCCTTCCAGTGCCTTAGAGGGCTCCAGGAGGACACTGGTTAGGGGTGAACGTGGTTAACATTGGGCTTGATGGTCCTGGAGGTCTTTTCCAGCCTTAGCAATTGCATGATAAGAGGTAACGAAGAAGGAGGATTAACTCCTCCCTTTTTGCCTTGCAGCTAGTTGTGTCCCATCACCATGTTCTGGAAGTTTGATTTGAACACAACATCACACGTGGACAAGCTGCTGGACAAGGAGGATGTGACACTTCACGAGCTGATGGACGAAGATGACATCCTCCAGGAGTGCAAGGCGCAGAACAGGAAGCTGCTGGACTTCCTGTGCCAGCAGCGCTGCATGGAGGAACTGGTCACCCTCATCACCCATGAGCCCCCCGTGGACATGGATGAGAAGGTTCGCTTCAAGTAGGTATTGGCATCTGCCCTGGGGCACAGCAGCACCTGGGGAGGTCTTGGTTGTGGCAGCCAGCAAGGCTTCCACCTTGGTTGCTCCTCTGGTGGGAGGTGGATGTGACCTCTTTGGTGGCTTTGAGCACTGGGAATGTTTTGCAGCGTTTGAGGGTTTGCAGGGAGTTGTTAGAGGTTTGTTGGTTTGGTTTTAAAGGTTCATTGAGTTTGTGTTAAAAAAGCAGCATCTCCTGGTGTTGACTCCAAATCAGCATCTTGGGAGGGCCCTGAGGAGGGTTCTGTCGGAATAGCAAGCAGGAAAGGTGGAAATCTCTGGACTCGATGTGTTTTCAAACCCAGAAAAGGGAGTGAGCTGGAAAACGAATGAAATATGTAATATTTTATGGAATCATGGAATGGTTTGGGCGGGAAAAGCCTTAAACCTCATCCCAGCCCCCCCCTGTCCAGGCAGGGACACCTCCCACCAGCCCAGGCTGCTCCAACCCCATCCCGACTGGCCTGGAACACTTCCAGGGCTGGAGCAGCTACACTGCTCTGGGCAGCCTGTGCCAGTGCCTCAGCACCTCCCAGGGAACCTTCCTTCCATGAGAGCTTTGCTGAGGGCAGATGTCCCGGAGAGTTCTCCCCCCAGGTCTGTTACTGTGCCCCTGTCCCTGAAGGTACCCCAACACGGCCTGTGAGCTGCTCACCTCGGACGTGCCCCAGATCAACGACAAGCTTGGGGGGGATGAGACTCTGCTCAACATCCTCTATGACTTCCTGGATCATGAGCCTCCCCTGAACCCTCTGCTTGCCAGTTTCTTCAGCAAGACCATAGGCAACCTCATTGCACGGAAAACAGAACAGGTAGTGATGGGATTTGGCACAGGTGATTCCCTGCTGTGCTCTCTGTGCTGTGGTGGTTGGGTTGTTGTGCCCTCAGGAGCTCAGGTTTTTCCTAGAGCTGAGTTTAGGGCTGGAGTTGAAACGTGGCCTCCAAAAGGTTCCTGGGATCCCTCAGTGGAGAGAGCTGCTGGCTTAGACCTTCCCATGGTGTTGGGTTTGGATCTGCCCTACCTGGGACATTCCCAGGCCACATCTAAAGCTTTATCTTCCATCCTGAGCCATCTTGAGGCATCCTGTGATCCTCAGTCATCCCATTCCGTAAGCAATGCCTCAGGCCCATCCCTGCAAAGGGGTGCTGGAAGCATGGGCTGGACAGGGATTTAGGAATACACATCCCACTTAAATCGGGTTTTCAAACAAAGGCTGTCGGGGAGCTGGGAGGAAGGGACAGTCATGGAATCAGCAGGGTTGGAGGAGACCTGTAAGATCATCAAGTGCAGCCATTGACCTGTCACTGCTGCAACCCCTGAACCCTAAACCAGGTCCTCCAGCAGCTCCTCTACCTTCACTTGAGGCTCTTACTCCTTGGGTTTCCTTGGGGCACTGAGGAGAGAAAAAATGGCTTAAAAGATCCCGTTCAATCTTGCCTTGGAGTAAGACCATTGTTCCTTGTTCTCTGGAGCATTTCCCATCCCAGCTTGGCATCCAGATGGGCTGGCAGAGGGAAGGTGGTGAAGCCTGGGGAGCTGTGTGACTGACAGTGCCTTTTCCCTGCAGGTGATCACATTTCTAAGGAAAAAGGAGAAATTCATCAGCCTGGTGCTAAAGCACATAGACACCTCTGCCATGATGGACCTGCTGCTGCGCCTCATCAGCTGCGTGGAGCCGGCGGCGCTGCGGCACGACGTGCTCAACGTGAGCAGGCTGGGCCTGGGCTGTGCTCCACTGCTCTGGGAGCTGCTCTCCGTGGGGCTGGAGCTGGGTGTGCGGTGTCCTTCAGCGTGGCCCAGTCCCGCGGCAAAGGGTTCTCAGCTCCTTTTTCCATGGAGCAACCAGCCCTTGCTCCAGCTGTTCCTACTGGAGAGTTGGACAAAGGGAATTGGTGTTGCTTCTGAGTTTTAGACTCAGCTGGGACAGGAATTTGGTTGATTTCTCACTGTGTATGTGATTATGGAATCAGGGAATGCTTTGGGTTGGGAGGACCTTAAAGCCTATCTCATCCCACCCCCTGCCATGGGCAGGGACACCTTCCACTAGCCCAGGTTGCTCCAAGCCCCATCCAGCCTGGCCTGGAACTGAGTAGTGTTTTCCCTGGACAACTGACTGCCTTCCAAGAAGTTCCCAAACATCCAGCGTCCCATGGGGTTGGTGTGACTCAAGGGCAGGACCAGCACTTGGCCTCGGTGACGCTCACACTGTGGAGCACCCAGGAGCAGGGCATGAGCTGGAGCAGGAGCAGGGCTGGAGCCGGAGCAGCAGGATGGTGTTGGGAAAGCTGGAGCTCAGCCAGTCAGACCTGGCAAGGATGTGAGAGGCAGCTCAGGGCCTGATCCAGGGCTTCATCCTGGCAGGGTCTGTCTCCCCTCGTGACACACCTGAGGTACCCCTTGGCAGTGGCCTCAGCGCCCACGTGGCCTCAGGAGCAAGGAGTGGCCAGCCAAGGTCATCCAAGGTCCTCCAGCCTTGGCAGCTGCTCCAGGGGAGGCTGAGCTGTGCCCAGCAGCAGTTGTGGCTGGCACTAGGCTCCTCATTCCTGGAGTGTCCTACCTCCCTCCCTGTACCGTCCATGTGCTCAGGTGGCTCCATGACTTCCTGGAGGGAACTGTTTCTCCTCACCTGTGACTCCCAAGCCATTGTGCACACCTGGAAGTGAAACAGCTTTTCCCATGTGCCCAGCTTCCAGTTGCTCCCACTCCATCCCCTAATTCTTGGGTGTTCTCTGCCTGTTCCTTCTTCCATGTGAAATCAGCGTCCAGGAAGTCCTGGACATAGTGTCTGCAGGAAAACCCTTTTGGAATTCATCCAGAAGATAGTGTTACATTTTCTCTTCTCCCCTATCATTCCCATCCCCTGGAAGCACAGTGCCTGCTAGGAATGCACCTGCTGTGGGTGAGGAACATCATCTCCACAATGTGCTCCTTGGGAGCTGCTTGTCCATGTCCTCCCTCAGGAGCTTCATGTGGGATGAGGCATCCTGTGCCCTCCTGCATGTCACTGCTGTGGGTTAGGAACATCATCTCCACATGGAGCAGCACCATGTGCTCCCTGGGGCTCGGTTGTGCATGTTCTCCCTCATGAGCTCCCTTTTGTGATGAGGCATTCCATGCCCTCCTGCACATCACTGTGTGGTGGTGGCACAGCACGTGGGTTCTGCGGTGCCTCCACGGCTCCTCCCAGCCCACAGCTTCCTCAGCTCCAAGCTCAAACTCCCAGTTTGCTTGGACCAGTTTGCCACATCCCACTTGCTCTGTGGGGCCTGGGCACACCTGATCCAGGTGTTCCCAGCAGTGGTTGGGAGCAGGAGCAGCACACAGGAGCCTTGTTGGTTTGAAGACAAATCAACCACCTCCTGCTCGCTGCCCCCACAGCCTCCCTGGGAATGATTCCTGGGCAAGTCTCCTGTCCGGGATCTCATGGAATCCCAGGAGGGTTTGGGTGGGAGGGACCTTAAAGCCTACCCAGTGCCACCCCCAGCCATGGGCAGCGACAGCTCCTACCTGCCCCGGTCACTCCAAGGGCCTGGAAGTACAGGACACAAGGAATGGCTTCCCACTGCCAGAGGGCGGGGACAGGTGGAAGATAGGGAAGGGATTCCTGGCTGGGAGGTGCTGAGGCACTGGCACAGGGTGCCCAGAGCAGCTGTGGCTGCTCCATCCCTGGGAGCGTTCCAGGCCAGGTTGCATGGGGCTGGGAGCAGCCTGGGCTGGGGGAGGTGTCTCTGCCTGGGGCAGAGGTGGTACTGGATGGAGTTTGATGTCCTGTCCCACTCAAATCCATGATTACATGCTCCTGTCCTTGCAGAACCCTCCAAAGTCCCTTTCCTTTCCACCCCATGGGCTGAGCTGTCAGGAGCAGCTGAGGATGTGTTAGATTGGTTCTGTGGCTGATGTCAGACATCAGCGCTTGGCCTGGGACAGGGTGTGGAAATGTGAGTGAGGAGAGTTGGGAGGAGATGAGGATGTGTTGGGGCTGGGCAGGTGAAGGTGGAAGGGATCCTTTGGGGGACATTCCTGGTTTGCATGGGCTGGTGTGCACCAGGAGGAGGAAGCTGTTGAGGTTGGTGTGGAGCAAGCAGGGCTGTGGAGGTACAGTCACAGCCACCCTCAGCAGCTGGAAGGGGCTGGGATCACTGTGCACGCAGCAGGAAGAGCAGGAACGGGTGGGAGAAGGGCATGGTGCTGAGAGTGTTTGTTACTGCTTTGCCACTGCTCCGTTCCATGTTTTCCAGAGCTATTTAGGATTTCAGTTCCATGGCTGATGCAAACCAGGATCCATCCTTCTCCATGCCTCTGGGTCCTGCCTGTGGCTGGGATTAGGAGGGAGAAGGAGAGCCTCTCAAAGCTCCTTTTGTTCTGAGTTCTGGGCTGTCCAACAAGGTTTTTCTTTCCCTCTTCCTTCCCCTGCAGTGGCTTAATGAAGCAAAGATCATCCAGAGGCTGGTGGAGCTGATCCATTCGAGCCAGGATGAGGATGTGAGTATGAGCAGCTTTGGCTCTGGGGTGGGGAGTCCTGCAGGATCCTGTGGACTCCCTTGTGCCTCTGGTGGTCCCGGGTGATGTCCAGAGGAGCTGCTGAGGGCCGTGTGGATGCACCTCCTGTCCTCCCTCTGCACCAGCTCCTTCTGGTGTGGTTCTCATCTGCTTTTGACTTGTTTTGCTGCTTCATTCTGCTGCTGCTTCAGCTCATCCCAAATCCACAGACATGGAAACTTCCCTTGGGTTTAGGAGGAACTTGTGATATCCTGAGTATTTATTACCCAGTTTAGGTAATTTTCAGATCTTTTTATCCTAAGTAAGAATTGAAGGGTAAAACCTCCAAGGTGGAATTGTCTGAGCCCAGAAAAACGCTGAGCCTGCAATTCCTTGAGCTAATCCCAGCCCGAGTCAGTCCTGGGAGGTGAACTGGGAGGTGCCACTGTGTTGTGTGCTGGTGGAGCTGGCCGAGGCTGGCACTGTCACCACGCGCCCAAGAGGCTCCGGCCAGGGCCAGAGGATTAGGTCCTCACAGCATCACGTTGAAGCCTTTTAATCCTTAGTAATTGAGTTGTAAAGGGTTTATCAAGCCATTTCTTTCCTTCCTTGCGGGAAACCTGAGCTGGGAGCAGGAGGGATGAAGTATTTGGGTTGGGAATGTGCAAGTTGACAGGAGTGAGGAGGAAGATTAAGCAGAATCTTCCTCTCTGAACTCCTTAACTGCAGCTGAACTCAGGCAGATCTCTCTGATTTTGCAGTCTGGTAAAGCAAAGAATCCAGGCTGTGTCTAACCCATGAATCACCTCCGGTGTGGCAGCCAAAACTGGGATCTTACGGAAAGTTAAGGGGTTGGGATGGACCTTAGAGATCACGCAGTGCCACCCCCTGCCCTGGGCAGGGACACCTCCCACCAGAGCAGGTTGCTCAAGGCTTGATCCAACCTGGAGTGAAACACTGCCAGGGTTGGGGCATCTACTGCCTCCCTAAGGCACCCACAAGCTCCCTGGGGCATCCACAGCCTCCCTGGGCAACCTGTGCCAGTGCCTCACCACCCTCACAGGGAAAACTTCCTAACATCTAACCTGAATTTCCCTCTTCCATTTTCTCCCCTTCCATGGTTTTACATCCCCATCCATGGCTTTGCATTCCCAGCTGTGTGACATTCCCCACGAGGGCCAGAGGGAGCTGAGCAGAGGCCTAAGCACTGACTGTGCTCTGTGTCCTTATTCCCAGAGGCAGTCCAACGCTTCCCAGACCTTGTGTGACATCATCAGGCTGAGCAGAGACCAGAGTACTCAGCTGCAGGACATGCCAGAGCCAGACCCACTTCTCACAGCACTGGAATCGTAAGTACCTCCACGGAGCCCCAGGCTGCTGGGGCTGGCTCCCACTGGTGTACAGTGTGTGTGTCTCAGGCCTGGGCTCAACCCCTGGGCCACCACTGGGGTCACTTTCAAGGTGTCATGTTGCTGAATGGTCTTGTTTGGGGGTTGTGGCTCCATCTGAGCTGAGAGAGTTGGGGCTGTTCAGCCTGGAGAGAAGGTTGTGTGGAGACCTCAGAGCACCTGCAGGAGCTGAAGGGGCTCCTGGAGAGGGACTTGGTTAGGAGCTGCAGGGACAGGACAAGGAGCAATGGGGAGTAACGGAAAGGGGAAAGTTAGATTAGATCTTAGGCAGAAATTGATTCTTGTGAGGGTGGTGAGACACTGGCACAGATTGCCCAGGGAGGCTGTGGATGCCCCAAGGAATAAGTTTTATCATCTCTGTGTCACAGATTAGTGCTGAGCTGGTGCAGCATGAAGGAGCTGGGATGGGGCAGGATCAGGGTTAGGGATAAACATCTATCCCACATTACTCACTGCCTGCAATAAAAGGGAATGGCTTAATTGCAGTGAATTTACCCCTTTTTCCTGCCTCTTCCCCGTCTCGCTGTGCTGACAGTGTATTTGGATGCTCCTTACTAAAATCATTCCCTCTCCTGCATTATTCATGGCATTCTAGATCTTTAGCTCATGTTTTATTGATATTGATGGAAATGAGATTTCAGAAGGTTAGGAAGTAGTACAAACTCAGCTGTGAATTGGAGGAACTGGTGAGAGTTGCACACGTGAGTGGGGAAGGCAGGAGAGGCACTGCTGAGTGCTGGGTTTGGAGAGCTGTCCAGGACATCCGCAGGGAAGGAGCTGGAATGCTGCTGTGGGCAGGAACTGGAGCAGTTCTGGCCTCAGCCTCCTGCTCCTCCCATCCATTATTCATCTCACATGGCAAAGAGCAGGAGAAAAGTGGGATCTCACCTAATTATCCTGCAATTTGAAGGCTTTTTCAGGCTGATTTCAGGGCTGGAAAGGCCCCAGGAAGGTCCAGCCCTTCCTGGGTCATCCTCTCCTGTCCCAGATCTCTTAGGGCTTGGGAGGTGTTTGATCTCGGGTCAAGGCTCAGAGAGGTGGGAATTGATTGACATGGCTAGATGTGTCCCAAAGTTCCGTAGTGAGAGCTGCAGCCGTTTTGTCCAGAGAGCCCAAAAGTGGAGATTCTGTGATGGAATCTTCTGCCAGATCATCATTGTTGTGATCTTTACCCTGTGTGTGTGTGTCCCACCAGGCAGGAATGTGTGGAGCAGCTCCTGAAGAACATGTTTGATGGTGAACAGACAGAGAATTGCATCGTGAACGGCACACAAGTTCTCCTGACCCTGCTGGAGACGCGGCGCTCCGGGTGAGTCAGGGCTGCCATCCCCACGGGGCTGCTGGGCACCCAGGCCAGGTCTGGGGGCGAGAGGACTTCTCTTGGCCTGCTGGGAAGTGTCTTCAGATGGCAGCAAGGACAAGCAGTGATAGGCAAGGGGGAATGGCTTCCCACTGCCAGAGGGATATTGGGAAGGAATTCCTGGCTGGGAGGTGCTGCAGCATTGGCACAGGGTGCCCAGAGCAGCTGTGGCTGCTCCAGCCCTCAGTCCATGTGGGATGGGGTTGGATCAGCCTTGGCTGGTGGGAGGTGTCCCTGCCCAGGACAGGGGTGGGATTTAAGGTCGCTCCCACCCAAACCATTCCATGATTCCGTGAATCTCTCTATGGCTACGTAGTTTTAATTTTGTTTTTTAAAGTTATATCCCCTTTGATTTCTTTTTCTGGAGACAGAGGAGAGAGAAGGCAAGGAGAGTTCTGGGGTGGAAGGTGTCCAGCAGAGTGGCATGTCCAGCCCTGGCCCAGGGCTGGAGTCACATCCCTGAAGGGATGTAATGGCCATGTGGGTATGGCACGTGGGGACATGGTCAGTGGTGCCTGGGGGAACAGTTGGACTCGGTGCCTCAGAACCTTTTCCAGCCTCAGTGGTCCCATGGTTCTGTGACACTCCCAGCTGTTTTCCAGGAGAGCACATGTAGTCCAACCTTCCCTGCTGTACTTTCCCTGGCAGGGTGGAAGGGCTGATGGACTCGTACACTCAGGGATTCGAAAGGTCTTATACTGTCAACAGCAGCATCTTACACGGCATCGAACCGCGGCTCAAGGACTTCCACCAGCTGCTGCTCTGCCCCCCCAAGGTAGGACACCTCCTCCTCATCATCCTTGGGGCTTCGCTTTCCCCGCAGTCCTGGGAATCCCTGGTCTCTCCAAAGGCTCCTGATGCTCGGTCAGACGTGGCCAGCTGAGGTTGGGATGTCTCCAGAGAGGAGACTCCGGGCCCTCCCCGGGCTGCTGTTCCTCTGCTCTGCCACCTCCATGGAGACGAGTTCCTCCTCGTGTGGAGGTGGAACTTGTCGTGGCTTTACAGCCATTGGTGCTGTCCCTGGGCACAGCAGACCCTGCCTGTGGCCTGGAGGCACGTTGGTGCTGACCCTGCTACTGTCCCTGCAGAAATCAGCAATCCTGACCACGATTGGGGTGCTGGAGGAGCCGCTGGGCAACGCGCGGCTCCATGGCTCCCGGCTCATCGCTGCTCTGCTCCACACCAACACTCCCAGCATCAACCAGGAACTATGCAGGCTCAGCACCATGGACTTGTTACTTGTGAGCACCCTGGGCAGTGGGGAGGGACTTCCAGCTGGGACCTCCTCCGGGCACGCTGGTTTGTTCCATGTGGGCCAGAGCCTGATTGTGTTTCTGATCTGCTGCACATTGGAGCATCTGTGCTTGGAGCAGCTTTGGGGATCCACATGGAATTGTTTGCGAGTTTGAACTGAAGCTCATGCTGCACATTCCTTGTTAGTGCAGTGGAGGGTGGAAACAGCCTGGTGGGATGTGTGTGTGGGCTCCTGAGAGCTCCATTGCTCCTCACACTCCCAGGGTCATTAAGGTTGGAAAAGACCTCCAAGGTCATCAAGTCCACCCTGTGCCCCATCCCCACTTGCCAGCTAGCCCAGAACACTGAGAGCCATGTCCAGTCCTCCAGTCCTTCCTTGGACACCTCCAGGGGTGGTGACTCCACCACCTCCCTGGGCAGCACATTCCAGGGCCTGACAGCCCTTTCCATGAGGAAATTCCTCCTCATGTCCAACCTGAGCCTCCCCTGGCACAGCCTGAGGTGTTTCCCTTGTGCTGTCCCTGTTCCCTGGGAGCAGAGCCTGACCCCACCTGGCTGCACCTCCTGGCAGGAGTTGGGGAGAGCAGAAGGTTCCCCTGAGCCTGATGGAGCACAGCCAGGGGTGGGGACTGAGGTGAAGGAAAAGTGTGTTAGGGAATTGCTGATGAAACAGCAAGATTTAATATCCTACAGTCACTGGATCCCAGGGCGAGTTGGAAAGGGGTTGGAGAGAGGTCCTTAAAGGTACTTAACAGCCTGAAAAATGGGATCATTTATCCACACTAAATTCTTCTGTCTCTCTCTTTTCTTCCAGGACTTATTTTTTAAATACACATGGAATAACTTTTTGCATTTTCAAGTGGAACTGTCCATAGCAGCTATTCTGTCCCACTCTGTGCACGAGGGAAAGGCTCCCACGGCCGAGCCTGAGAGCAAGGAGGAGGTGCTGAATGGGAACGCGGCCCCGGAGAGCTTGGAGCCAGCACAGCCCCCCGAGAACCTCATGGTCACACATGTGAGTGCTGCTGCCACCACACCTGGCTCAGGGGGCTGCTCTGCATGGGCACCACCCAGCACATGGTGGGATGAGCTATTCCAAGTGTGGAGTTTATTTGTTACGGATTTATGATGATCCATTGGTGGGTTTTGAGGTCCTTCAGGTGCTTTGTACATTGATTTTTAGCATCTCATCCCTAAGTAACCACAAAAACACATCTTGTTTACTGATCTTGGGATTCCACTACTGTTTAGTTCTGGTTCCATAGGAAAAATGCCTCAAAATATTGGATAAAAACATGAAGATTTCAGCTCTTCTTTGGGGCCCTAATGGTGAAACTTCCTGCCTGCAGGAAGCCCAGGAGCAGCCTAGGGGGTTAGAGCTGCTGCTGTTCCCCCTGGATCCTCTGAGAAAATGCCTGGGAAAGAAGGAATTTGGGCTCTTGGGCAAGGGAAGGGCTGGAACTGGAGCTGTTGAAGGAAGGGGCAGAAGGAGCCAGAGCTCTGACTCCTGCTCTGAGTATCCCTGTGGAATATCCTGAGTGTTCTCCCTGGTTTTCCCTTCCAGCTGTTCCAGAAGTGCTGCCTGGTGCAGAGGATATTGGATGCCTGGGAAGCCAATGACAAAATCCAGTAAGCATTTGGACATTGAAACATTCCCTGGAATATTATCCAAAAATTCAGTATTATTCACTATCCAAGAGAATTGAAATACCCAGCTGTTCTTGGATAATCCACATTTTCATGGTGTTTCAACCAGTTGGGATTGGGATTGGGGTTGGGATGGGGATGATTGGCATATTAAAGAGCCAAATTCACACACTGGAGGTGGAATTTGAAGACATAGTTGGTTTGGGGAAGTTTCTCTGGTGAC
>NW_008679232.1:2296-5809 GCF_000695815.1 Acanthisitta chloris | reverse complement strand
CCTTAGGGAGGGTCTGGATGTGGGGACTGAGGGAGCCTCAAGGGGTCTGTGAATGCACCAGTTGGGTGGGAGTGGATCTGCCTGGGGGTAGGAAAGCTCTGCAGGGAGACCTAGACTGGCTGAGACACAAGGAGAGGTTTCTTCCCTGTTAGTGTGGTCAGGGACCGGGATAGGGAATCGCCCAGGGAGGTGGTGGAGTCAGTGTCCCTGGAGGTGTCCAAGAGGTGTTTTAGTTAGGGGTTCCAGCAGTGACAGGGTAATGGTTGGACTCAGTGGCCTCAGGGGTCTCCTTCAGCCTTGAGCATTCCATGATTCTGTGATCCTGCTGCCTCCTTTCCATGGCCCTCACTAGATCCCTGGCTGCATAACCCTACTGTGTCAGCTGCTGTACTGTGAGCAGGATGAGGGATCCCTTCCCTCCTGAAACCTGCCCAAATGAGGGAAGCATTTTGGGCTGCCCAGGGAGGTGGTGGATTCACCGTCCCTGGAGGTTTTTAGGCTGAGACTGGATGTGGCACTTAGGGCCATGGCCTAGTAACCACGGTGAGGTTGGACTCGCTGATCCTGGAGGCCTTTCCAACCTGTTTGATCGTGTGATTCCAAGATTCCTTGCTGCAGCTGAGCTCAGGCTGTGCTGTGCCCGGTGTTTTGCCCAGCGCAGCATGGACAGCGCTGGCTGCGCAGGGAGTCGCTAGCAGCTGCTGTGTCCCCCCAGGGCAGAAGGAGGCATGAGGAGAGGCAACATGGGCCACCTGACCCGGATAGCCAACGCCGTGGTGCACAACATGGAGAAGGGTCCCATGCAGACCCAGATCAGTGACTTCATCAAAGGTACCTGCTGCTCTCTGCTCCTCCCGCTGGGAGCACTCACAGCACCCGTTCCCTGCAGGACCCTCTCTGGTCACAGGGGTTCCCTGGGAGCAGCACAGCTCCCTTGCTCTTTGCTTGAATACAGTTGTTGTTGGAGCTTTGTTTTGGCCACCAGAGGCCAAAGGTCTCTTGTCTTGTGTGCCAAGGGGATCCTTTCCTTCAGGATTTGTGTGCATATTCCTAGGGCTGATGTGCAGCATTCCTGTCCTTATTCCTTAGGCACAAGGCAGGGACAGATGGGATATTGGGAAGGAATTCCTGGCTGGAAGGGGCTGAGGCACTGGCACAGGGTGCCCAGAGCAGCTGTGGCTGCTCCATTCCTGGGAGTGTTCCAGGCCAGGCTGGATGGGCTGGTGGGAGGTGTCCCCACCTGGGCAGGGGTGGGCTGGATAGGATTTAGGGTCCTTCCCACACAAACCAGTGTGTGACTCTAGGCAGCCAGTGGAACTCCTCACCCAGGAGCTGTGCTGATCCTCATGGTGCTCTTCTCTTGCCAGAGCTGCCTGAGGACTGCAGGGGGAGGTGGGAGAGCTTCGTGGAAGAGACGCTGATGGAGACGAACCGGAGGAACACAGTGGATTTGGTGAGGACAGTGGCTCTGGGCTGGGCTCTTCTGGGCTTTGTCTAGCTGAACCAAGTGAAATTCCTGGGTCTTTTCCTTCTTCTGAAGACTTTCAAGGGCAGAGTGTAAATATCATATTCCATGCTAGTCCTTCCAGCAGATCCATGTGGATAAACTCTGGTCCAGGTTATTTGTTGCACCAGTTTCTGCCTTTGGAGGAGTTTGGGCTTTGCCTGTGGGTGTGGAACTGAAGGGTTTGAACTTTCCCACCTTTCCCTTGGGCTCATCCCTCTGTCGTTTCCCCAGGTGAGCACTCACCACCTGCACTCCTCCAGCGAGGACGAGGACATCGAGAGCGCCTTTCCCAACGAGCTTTCCCTCCAACAGGTCAGTGGAGAACACATTCCTCACTCTTCCCAGGATCCTGCTGTTCTGCTGTGTCTTTGATCCATCCCAGGACGGAGCAGCTTCCTGAATCCTGCTCCTAGTCACTTGTTCAGCTCGTTTGGGCTTTTCCAGTGTAGCTATGTAGATGGTTTGGACTCCAGTTGGGAATGAATTTGGTTCAGACTGCACACAGTTCCCACATGCATGATGGGTCCGGGGCAGGGCACGGAGCTGGGAAGGGGCTGGAGCAGAAGGAGAGGCTGAGGGAGCTGTGGGGGCTCAGCCTGGAGAAAAGGAGGATCAGGGGAACCTTCTGCTCTCTGCAACTCCTGCCAGGAGGTGCAGCCAGGTGGGGTCAGGCTCTGCTCCCAGGGAACATGGACAGCACAAGGGGAACACCTCAGGCTGTGCCAGGGGAGGAAGAGTTTGGACATTGGGACAATCCTCCTGGAAAGGCTGTTCAGCCCTGGCACAGCTGCCCGTGGTGACTTCCAGTTGCAGCATGAGGGGAAACAATCCAGTGAACAAACCCACACCAAGGTTCTAACAGAGTAGTGAAGCCAACAAATGGTTCCCTGGGGAAATTCCTGCAGGAGCAGATCGGGGAGGCATCAGTGCATCCCTCACAGTCTGTGTGATCCTGCTTTGAGGAAGGGCTTGGAGGAAAGGATTCCTCAGACTTTGTCCCTGTTTGATGACATTGATGCTTCTCTAGGACAGTGTTTTCTCCAGCTCCCTGGAATGTCTCTGGAATGTCTGAGCACCTTACTGATGGCTCTGTTTGGGTCTCCTTCCCAGGCCTTCTCAGAGTACCAGATCCAGCAGATGACAGCAAACTTTGTGGATCAGTTCGGCTTCAACGATGAGGAGTTTGCAGACCAGGATGACAACATCAAGTGAGTTTGTCTCTGTTTGCCATCTGAACGTCTTTGCATCTCATCTTTCTCCCGGGTCAGGTGTGAGGAGGAACGTCGTTATCCCTCCTTGGGTTTGGAATGGGCAGGAGAGGATCTGGCTGGGGACCAGCCCAGCCCTGCTCTTGAGGGTGCGTGTAGGAGACAGGAGTGGCTCTGGGGATGGCTGGTGGACTCACATGGGGATGCACAGATTCCTCGTTGGTCACAGAATTCCCTTTCCTGCCCTTTCCCAGTGCTCCTTTCGACAGGATCGCAGAGATCAACTTCAACATTGACGCGGACGACGACAGTGTGAGTGGGATTTGAGGGTATTCGCTCTGGTTCTGGCAAGGTTGTGCTTCCACCTGGGAAGAACAAGGAGTTGGTGGTTCTTTGGGACAGGGAACAGGTGGGACTGAGTCCAGTTGAGGAACTGGGGGCACTGCATGTACCCCAGAGGGTTTCCCCCAGGAATGGCTCCTCAGAAGTAGCATCCTGGCACTGAAGGAATCTTCCTCTTCTCTGCAGCATCAGTGTGTTGTCCTTGGAATCATGGAATGGCTTGGGTGGGAAGGACCTTAAAGGTCATTAGTTCCAATGCCAGGGACACCTCCCATCAGCCCAGGTGGCTCCAATCCCCATCCAGCCTGGCCTGGAACAATCCCAGGGATGGAGCAGCCACAGCTGCTCTGGGCACCCTGTGCCAGTGCCTCAGCACCCTCCCAGCCAGGAATCCCTTCCCAGTATCCCTCTGGCAGTGAGCAGCCATTCCCTGTGTCCTGTCCTTCCAGGCCTTGT
>NW_008679232.1:0-2286 GCF_000695815.1 Acanthisitta chloris | reverse complement strand
CAGCTCTCCTGGAGCCCCTTGAGGCACTGGAAGGGGCTCTGAGGTCTCCCTGGAGCTTCTCTCCTCCAGGTGAGCACCCCCAGCTCTCCCAGCCTTTGACAGTCATTCCAGCCACAGATCAGGGAATGCCAGAGAGTGCCGAGGGATGTTTGGGTGCAAACTTTGCCAGGCCGTGTCTGTCCTTTCCCTGCATTGCCCCAACCCACAGCAGCAGCTGCACAGTGTCAGGTGATTTCAGACTCAGCTCCTGAGCAGAGCTTGGCTTTGTCAGTACCAAGACTTGGTTTTCCTTAGTCTTAAACTTTTAGTCTTCAAATCCTGCAAGGAATGTCTGGACTTTGTTTTGCCTCCCCAGCCCAACGCCTCCCTGTTCGAGGCCTGCTGCAACGAGCGCATCCAGCAGTTCGATGACAACGAGGAGGAGGAGGACATCTGGGAGGAGAAGGAGATCACCTATGCAACACAAGTCAAGTCAAGGACACGGTGAGGCCAACACCAGCCACCACTCCTCACCCCTGGGTGTTGGAACCTGCGCACGGCAGTGCTTAAGTGCTTGGGCTTTAGGTTATCTGAGGGCAGGGAGGGTTTCAGCCGAGCCCCACATGCTCTCCAGGCCACACTCGTGTGGGTTTGGCTTGGATGTGGGTCAGAGATCCAATTGGAGGCAATTCCACGGTGATGGAGACACCTAATGACGAGTCTTTGATAAAACCAGTGTGAAATGCCTAGAACTTCCTTTCCTGTGGTGTGAAATGCCTAGAGCTTGTCCCTTTCCTCAGGTGCGGAGAGGGGGAGGAGGAGGTGAGGGTGAGGGGAGTGGGCAGAAGTCTTTCAGGTTATTAAGGCAAATGAGGTGATGTTTGGCATGAGCAAGAGACCTCCATGGGCACCTCTGGCTCTGCAAATCCTTCCTCAGCCCTTTGAGACATCCAGGTACTAAATGAAGTTACTTCTAAGTGTGAAAATAGGATCAAAGGAGGCTGAGAACAGTCAAACCTGAAGTTTCCTTCCCCAGTGGTCCTGGAATGGATTCCACAGCAGGACCTCCTCCTCATTTCCCACTGCTTTGTGTGCTCCAGCAGCCTTTAGCCCTGGATCTGGCACTGCAGCACCTTCCAGATGGATTTGGACAGGCAAAGCACTCAGGGGTGTTAGTGGAGGCTCCTCAGAGTGCTGTGATTCTGGGGGGAATCCCCCTGAAAAGGGGTTAAACCTCCTGAGTGTCCCTGGAAAGGCAGCTGTCCCCCCTGGGCAGCTCCAGGCTGTTCCCTCTGGGGCAGGGAGGAGGCAGGTGAGGGATGGAGGAACCTAGTGCCCCCAGGGTTCAGCTCACTCTGAGCTCTGCAATTCAGATTTGGAGCCTCCCAGACCTCAGAGAGCTCATCCAAGAGTGACCTGGAGAACGGAGACCACGATGGCAGTGTGGACTCGGAGGAGGAGACAGAGCAGCAGCCTCCTCCTCCCTCGGCCAACAGCAAGAGCAGCACTGTGGAGCAGAAGGACTCTGACACCTCTGAAGGTAAGGATCTGCAGCTCTGCACACTGCAGGTGCCTCTGGGGAGTCCAGAATTCCACCTGTGCAGGTGAGAAAAGGGGATTTCAGGGTCCATTGTTTGCCTCTGCTCAGCTCCTTCTCATTTGTAGCCATGAATCGATTCCTTACCTGTAACTGCCCAGATTGGACAGTTAGGGATGGAGATGGCTGAGAGCATTGGGCAGGGAGCTGAGGCACTTGGGAGTTCAGCTGGAAAACCACTGGCTTCAGGGGTGAAGACATTTGTAAGGTCATTGCTCCCAGTTGATGCCTCATGGATAACAGGAATATTTATCAACAGAAATTTCTAGGCTGCTGTGAGACAGCAGGAAGGGAGTGACCTTGGGTGTGCTTGGCGTGTCTGTGGGGCCATTGGGTGTGCTTGGTGTGTCTGTGGGACCATTGGGTGTGCTTGGTGTGTCTGTGGGACCATTGGGTGTGCTTGCTGTATGTGTGGGACTGTTAGGTGTGCTTGGCATGTGTGTGGGGGGCTTGGCATGTAGGTGGGACCATTGGGTGTGCTTGGTGTGTCTGTGGGGCCATTGGGTGTGCTTGGTGTGTCTGTGTGACTGTTGGGTTGGTTGTTGTGTGTGTGCCCCTTGCTGGGTTTCCCTGGCCCGCAGGGTGCCTGGACACTGCTGGGGTGCCGCTGACCGTGGTGGACACGCGGGTGCTGTGCTGCACTCTGGCCGTGGTGGACACGCGGGTGCTGTGCTGCACTCTGGCCGTGGTGGACACGCGGGTGCTGTGCT
>NW_008679231.1:603-3013 GCF_000695815.1 Acanthisitta chloris | reverse complement strand
CACCACCCGTGGACCGGCGCAACCCCGTCCCTCCCCACATTATATACTGGGCATGATGTGCCATGGTGTGGAATATCCCTTTGGCTAGTTCAGGTCACCTGTCCCAGCTATGCTCCCTCCCAGTTTTCTTGTGTACCTTCTCACTGGCAGAGCATAAGACACAAGAATGAAAAATGTCCTTGATTTAGGATAAACAAAACATCAGTGTACTATCAACAGTTTTATCACTCTGAATCCAAACACTGCACTACACTAGCTACTGAGAAAATTAACTCCATCCCAGCTAAAACCAGCACACCTTATTAATTAGTTTTTCTTCTCATCTGGACAGAATTGTTGTTTCAAAAGCACGTGAGCACATCCCCCCAGTTAGGATTATATCTGGCACATATATTAGAGAGAAGTTGTACACATCACTCAGCATCCTCCCTCAGCCCTGGCATCTGATTCCTGCATCGTGCAAAGTCACTCAGATTCCAAGAATGTCTGGTATACACTTGGGAGTAAAGGTGGTGCCTTTCCTGACGGTCTCCCTGGTTGAGATGCAGCTGGATTTGATAAAATAGTAGGGATCATAGGATAGACCCCTAAAGGAGGAAAACCAGATAGTGTCGAAGGAATATGTAAAGGATAGGGCTGCCCTGCCAAGCACCAAGACTCTCACTCTGTTGCAGTCCTCGCATCCTCGTAAGATGATTCTGATTCAGTTAGTGTCAGGATCTCCGATTTGAGGTTATAGTTTCTCTAATTCCGTGCAGTGGTGCTGGTGCCGGCAGAGTACACTGATTGTCTGTAATCACACACACCAGTGCCACTTAGGGGCAGAGTGCCGGGATTCACTGTGACTGCACAAGCTGGTGCTGACGCAGGCATAGTGCTGGGGTTACCCATGACTGTATGTATTACCGTTGCTCCGGTTTCTCAGAGCGGACTTCTCATCCATGCCCAACTGCTCCAAACATGCCAACAACCCATTTGTTCTGGGAATCCATCTTCTAGACTTTGATGCAGAAAAGTGAATTTGTGTTTATCAAAAGTTCCTTGTGATAGCCATTGTTCTGCTGAGCTACCAGGCCAGGTTATAGCTGGCCAGTCCTCCTGGCACAATGTTATAGCATGGTCTTTGCATAATTCTGCTGTACTATAATTTTTCCTAATTTTTCATAACCTCGGCTAAGGGTGTCTCCTTTTCTATGCCGGGTTTATTTCCCATTTCATTTCAAGCACTACAAGGGACTTGAAAACAAAAAAAAACCCAAACCCAAACTTCAAACCTCTTTTCATGGAATCATAGAATTTTCGGGGTTGGAATGGACCTTAGAGATCATCTACTCCCAATCCCCCTAGGGGTTTCTCTCCCCCTGTGAGGTACAGGGGATTCTGAACCCCCTGCATGGTACAAGGAACTCTGACACACCCACACTCCCCCCTCCATGCAGTATGAGGATCTCAAGCCTCTCCCTGCATGTGTATCCAAAACCCATCTGCATCATAGGAGAGACTCGAGCCTCCCATCCACCTCAATGCCCCACAGGAACTCCACATCCCCTGTGTGGTCTACAAGACAAACCTTTCCCAGCGTGGGTCTTTGTGCCCTTTTGTTATCTCAAAGGTTGGCAGTTCACGGCCTGTCTCAGGCTCCCCACCCAGAGCTGAATTGGCATTGCAATCTGCATCTCAATCTGCAGCTTGCAAGCAGAGCCACCTGGACCAGAAGTAATCCTCAACACTGGGTATAGTGCTACTTGTGCCCTGTTAGATGTCTGTGGAGAGTGACTAACATGCTCCCTCTGCCAGGTACTTTGCTGCCTTGCAGTGGAGTAACAGTAACACAGTACTGGCTCTGATATAGGTGTTACTGTCATCTTCATATTGGCCATTTTCTAATGTGATATTTTACTTGTAGCATTCCTACCTCTATTCCTGGAGTTAAAATAATTAAATTACAGTATTCAGTCTTCTGACCTTTATATGCTGCTCTGTGGAAGTTTTCAAGGGCAGCAGTGTAAATTAACATCTTTTGGAATTCCAACACTTCAGTTTTAAGTCTGTCTTCCACTTAAGCATCTCTTCAGGTAGGTTGTCAGTGAGGCAGCTTTTTTTTTTTATAGTTCTGACTAGAAAGAAGTTGAGCATTCAGACCTATAAACAATGTTTTGTTAGTGCTAAATTCAATTTAAATGAGCAGGAGGAGTGGATATGCCTGAGTTATCACTTGAAAGATTGGAATCAGTCTGGAAGACTGGGATCAGTCTTCATCGATGTATCTATTTCATGCATACAAACTATTTTGAAATTCTCTCTTTTTAACATTTGAAAGTACTGACATTTTCCTTCTGTATGTGCTGATAATATTCTTAGTTCATAGAATCATAGAATGGTTTGGGTTGGAAGGGAACATCTAGTTCCT
>NW_008679231.1:0-533 GCF_000695815.1 Acanthisitta chloris | reverse complement strand
CCAGGGATGGGGCAGTCACAGGTTCTCTGGGCAACCTGTGCCAGTGCCTCAGCACCCTCACAGTGAATAATTTCTTCCTAATTATCTAAGGTAAACCTACTCTCCTTCAGTTTTAAGCTATTCCTTTGTCCTATAACTGCATGCCCTTGTGAAAAGTGCCTCTCCAGCCGCCCTTTAGGTACTAGAAGGCTGCTCTAAGGCCTTCCCAGAGTCTTCTCTGCCCCAGGTTGAACAGCCCTCAACTCTGTCAGCCTTTCCTCATAGAAGAGTTGCTCCAGCCCTCTGATCATCTTGTCCCTCCTCTGGACATGCTACAGCAGGTCCACATCCTTCCACTGTTGGGGCCTCTAGAGCTGGATACAGTACTTCAGGTGGGATGTCACAAGAGCAGAGGGGGAGAATCACCTCCCTTGACCTGCTGGCCATGTGCTTTTGATGCAGCCCAGGATACACTTGGCTTTCTGGGCTGCAAGTGCATATTGCTGGCCTATATTCATTTTTTCCTTCACCAACACCCCCAAGTCCTTCTCCCC
>NW_008679230.1:0-1194 GCF_000695815.1 Acanthisitta chloris | reverse complement strand
AGATCAATCTGATGAAGACTATCAGCCCTCCTCCTGACAACCCCCAGAGACTACTGGACTAATGCCAAGTGGGAGGGGGCAAGGGAGGAGTATATGATAATGATTTCTGAGAACTAATTGTAATAATAACCACCTATTCCTGGGAATAATGAATGAGCATTTAATGTATATAAACTGCTAAGTTTTTGTCCCTGGTTGCACAAGTTTGGGGGAGAGATCCCCCTTGTGCCCAGCGCTGAATAAATAAATACCTGCTACTCAGAGATTCAAGTCTGTGAGTAGCTCTCTTCCAGGTTTTCTTGGCATCAATTTCAACCCATGAGTTTTCTAGCTTTTGCCCCTCTGATTTTCTCCCGAATGCCTCTGGTGGGGGAGTGAGTGATCAGCTGTGTGGTGCTAGAGTTCTCGGAGGGACTCCCTACTTCTCCGCCTCACTGCGGGAGCAGACAATGAGTGACTGCTTAAAAGATAAGGTATTTGTTCTTGTTTCATTTTGGAACTGAGGTTACTTAGTTCCTGTAAGTCATGGAGAGACGTCTCACCAGAGGTGAAATTCCTGAAGTTGGTATGTGGGTTAGAGTCCCACTTGGTACAGGGTTAGAGTCCCCTTCGGTAACTTATCTGGTTTAATGACCCTTGGTGTGGAACTGGGATTACGATTTTGTGCTTGTGGTTTTATGTTTTGTCAGTTGTTTTAAAACAAATTGTATTCCGTGTGCAAAATTTAAGACCTGTTTGTGGGAGAATACTACTCTTATAGACTAAACATACTGATGGGAAGTCAGGCAAGCGAAGAAATTCCAAAACAAAGCCCATTAGGGGGTGTTTTTGTACATTGGAAGGATTTAGGAGTAACCCCTATTGGAAATGTAAAGAAAAAAGATTGAATTAAGTATTGTACTAATGGGTGGCTGTTGTATAAGTTAAAAGATGCTGAGAAGTGGCCACCATATGAAATTGTAAAATATAGTACTTTGTTACAGCTGATAACAGAAGGCAAATAGGATGATGTATGCAGATATGTTTTTCACCTTAAGGATAAGCCAGAGTGGCAAAGGGCATGTGGAATTAATACTGTACCACAGGACTCACTTGTACTAGCTTTGGAAGGGGACCAAAAGGGAGTGCCAAAAATGAAGAGGTGCTGCTCTGCTTGTAGTACAGGTAAGAGATGTATAAAACTTAGAGAATGGC
>NW_008679229.1:2792-3413 GCF_000695815.1 Acanthisitta chloris | reverse complement strand
GGTGCCTGGGGCTCTCCCCTTGCAGGGAGGTGGCTGAAGGCTGTTGGCACCCCAGGCGGAGCTGGTTTTGCTTGGTCACGATGCGACAGCGCTGGCTCTGGTGCTGCCCCGTGCCCTGGGCAGACCCTCTGCAGCTTGGGGTGATGTGGGGTGGGGGGATTGAGCTGGGAAGGGGTGACTGATGGCATCTGTCCCAACAGGAATCTCTCCTCCAATGCACTGCAGAGCCTTTCCTGGAAAACCTTCCAGCACCTGCCCCTACAAGATCTGTGAGTGATGGGGGAAGAGTGGGGAGGTGGGTGTGGAGCATCCCCGGCAGGGACAGGGCTGGGGATGCAGTGAGATGGTGGCTCTGACACCCACAGGTGTGGGGATGGGGACAGGGTGATGCATGTGGCACGACACCTGGTTCTGGGTGCAGCCCTGAGCATCAGCTACGCTCGGATCCAGGGGCTGGGGGTGTGCACACCCAGTGCTGGCTACCCCCAAAATGCCTTGAGTTTCCTGCAGTGCATACACCTGTGTGGGACCTGGAGCCCTTTTGAGCCTGTGTTCTCTTCTCTGCCTCATCTCAGCATCCTGGTGGGAAACCCCTTCAACTGCTCCTGTGGCCTCCGCTGG
>NW_008679229.1:1769-2286 GCF_000695815.1 Acanthisitta chloris | reverse complement strand
TCCTGAGCCACCTGGTTGGGGGTATGACATGGGGCTCCCCATGGCTCAGCCCCTCCTCCTTGGCAGAGCCCCCGACCGTCCGCATCGACCCCTCCGAGGTGGTGCTGCGCCAAGGGGACAGTGCCAACTTCACCTGCCGTGTCACCGCCGAGCCACCAGCCACCGTGGAATGGGTGGTCCCCGAGGTGGGACCTGAGCCCATCACTGTCACCAAGGCAAGCTCAGGAACCGCCAAGGCATGGCCAGGAACGTCCCCAGCAGCACTGTGCCCCCCCAGCATCCTCTCACTGCTGGATGGGCATGGGGGGGATGCAGGAGCTGTCCCAGCTCTGGAGGAGTTGTTTGCTCACCCCATCCTGGTGCTCCCTGCAGCTCTCTGACTGGGAGATCCTCCTGAAGATCAGCAGTGTCTCCTCCAGTCTCAACCATAAGGATTTGATGTGCCGGGCAGAGAACGTGGTGGGGCCAGCGGAGGACAGTGTGATGCTGAATGTCACCTGTGAGCAGCCCAGAGGGG
>NW_008679229.1:441-1587 GCF_000695815.1 Acanthisitta chloris | reverse complement strand
GGAGGGGTGGGGTGGGCTGTGGGTGAGGGGTCTGGCTCTGGCTCAATGTCACCTGTGAGCAGCCCAGAGGGGTGGGGTGGGCTCTGGGTGAGGGGTCTGGCTCTGACCCACCCAGCTCTGTCTCCTGCAGTTCCCCCTGTAATCCTGCTCCTGCACGAAGCCATCCCCCAGCACTTCTGGTGCATCCCCTTCTCGGTGGATGGCAATCCCCTTCCCAGCATCCGCTGGCTCTTCAACGGCACGACCCTGACGGAGGGACCCTACATCCACACCCAAATTGTGGAGTACGAGCCAAATTCCACCGTCCTCCACGGCTGCCTCCAGCTCAACCGTCCCACCCACGTCAACAACGGCAACTACACCCTGCTGGTCCACAACCCCCTGGGCTCAGCCTCCCGCAGCGTCCAGGGGCGTTTCATGGACAACCCCTTCAGCTTCAAGCCCGAGGAGCCCATCCCAGGTAGGTGCCAGGCAGAGGGGCTGCTTGGGGTCCCCCCATGTCCCAGAGATGTGCCACACCTGGTGGGCAGAACAGCTTGGCTGCAGCTCTGCTGCTCTGGTGTTTCCCCAGAGGTGGGAGAGGGAAAGGACAGGGTATTCCCACCTGAGGAATAACGAGTCTTTCTCCTTTCTCTCCCTTTGGGCTGCACCAGTGTCTCTGTCCCCACTGGGTGAGTGACCAAATGTGCTGCTGCCCCTACCCCAGCCCCTCCAAACTGTGCGTTCTACCCCCTCCAGGGCTGACTCTGGGGCACCCCTGCCCTGCACTGAGGGTGAAGTCATTGCAGGAGTGTCCCCCCTTGCCTCAGGAGATGGGACCCCTCACCCCTGGCTCACCCCACACCTTTCTCCCTGCCCCAGGTACTGGGAACAGCTCGATGGAGGGACCTGTGGAGACGAGAGATGAGCAAACGTTCGGGGTGAGGGGATGCTCTGTGACCAGAACACCTGCAAGAGGGTGGGACAAATCCCTAGGGGACAGCCAAACCAGCTCCAAGCAGGATGAGGGCATGTGGTGGGGATGAAGGACAGAGTCCCGGTGCCTCCAGTTTTCCCTGTGGCATCTCCTGGGACTTGCAGCCGGCTCAGCCCAGCCCGGGCTGGGGGAAGGGACTCTGCAGGACGCTGAGCCCTGTCCCTGCTGTC
>NW_008679229.1:0-308 GCF_000695815.1 Acanthisitta chloris | reverse complement strand
GTCCCCCCGTCCCCGGTCCAGCCGGGGCTGGGACAGGGCTGTGGGAAGAGGGACTGAGGGTGGGGGACACCCGCGGAGAGGTGCTGGCTCCCCCCGGGAGCGCGAGCAGCAGCTGCTAATTCACTCCTGGAATGGATTCAGCCTCTAAATGGGTTTGATCGCGCTGCTCGGCCCCCGGGGGCCGCCCGGGCGGGGGGATGCTCGGCAGAGCCTGGCACTGCCTGCACAGGCTGTGGGGGCTGGGGGACACCCCGGTGGCCTTGTCCTTGTCCCCACAAGGCTCAGCAGTGCTGGCTCAAGACGACGAC
>NW_008679228.1:0-1307 GCF_000695815.1 Acanthisitta chloris | reverse complement strand
GGAGGATGCCTGGCAGATGGAAGGGGACACTGAGCCCACAGCTCCCTGCCCACCTGCTGGCAACACCACCCTTGTATTGCTGCAGCCAAAATAAAGACAGAAATTGTCCCCTTACTGCTGCTGGAAAGGTTTTCTGCATCCCTGGAGTAGTGGGCAGGGCTGGGAAGGAGCATGGCTGGGGATCCACAGGCAGGAAGAAGTCCCAGCTCTAGTCCTGGGAACTAATGCTCTAAAAAATTTAGCAAGACCACAACAACCATTCATTGAATGCCCCCAAAGATGTGTCTCTGTGGGTATTTGGATATTTAGCTGCCTGGAAGCTACAGCTCATCACCAGAAATGGGGCTTCTGGGCATCCATCCTGCCTTTTTATCCCACCAGCTCTCTAACCCATTCCCAGAGATGCGG
The DNA here is from genome assembly GCF_000695815.1 of Acanthisitta chloris. Taxonomy (NCBI): domain Eukaryota; kingdom Metazoa; phylum Chordata; class Aves; order Passeriformes; family Acanthisittidae; genus Acanthisitta; species Acanthisitta chloris. The sequence goes on along the minus strand of NW_008679228.1, from coordinate 899 downwards.
AGGAAGCAGCAAACTCCCTGATTTTGGTTGGTTGTTTTCAAATCCCCATTCCTGTTGCCCAGCACAAACCTTCACAGATGGTCTGCCTGCTCCTCATGCATCCATCAGGCTACACCAGGAATACAGCAGCAACACAGGAATTCCAGAGTGGAAGCAGCATCACTACAAGCTTCCAAGCAGGGAACACAGTGCTGTGATGGGAAAATCAATGGGAATTACTCAAGGCACTGAAAACCTGGCACTGAATCAAATGGCTCCAACACTCACCTGGTTGGTGCTCACAGCGTGCCCAGCTGTGCTTGGGCTCTGTGGGGAGAGAAGCAGTAAGTGCTCATTAACTGACATACACCAAGGTGGGTTTCCCTAGGAATTGGGAAAATTCAGCCAGCCTGTGGCATCCCCCAGCCTTTCAGAGGAGTGCAGGGTGTTTTCTGCCTCCCTGCCAGGTGCCCAACCTGTGAGGAAAGGGATTTGTTTGGGAAGAGCTGCTTAACTCAGTACAGAAAGAACACCACCAACTCCTGTCTCTCTTTCCTTTTTATTTTAAAATCAATATTAGATCCATAAAACCGTTTTAAAAAAAGATTAAAAGTATTAGTTTTATCTACTCATGAGACCTGCAGGGCTCTGTGCTTTCCCAGTACCTGCTTTTCCCAGCTTCTTTGCTCTTTCAGGCCAGCAGCATCTCAGCCAGCACCTTCAACCACCCCAAAACCAGCCAGGAAATGGGCTCCTACCTCCTGTTGATTTCGTCTTCCATACTGGGTACAGCACATTCCCAAAAGGAGTAGCAAGTGTTTTCCTCTTGGCTCTTCCCCCCAGTGCCCACATGGGCAGACCCAGCCAAGCCTGGGGTGGTCACTCATAATGCCGGTGGAGCCAGAGAGGCTGGGGGGGGG
>NW_008679227.1:0-3159 GCF_000695815.1 Acanthisitta chloris | reverse complement strand
GCATTGGGCGCAGCACTGACCCCTGGGAACATCACAGGATGACGCAGGCCATTACACAGTTACTTCTCAGAGACTCACAGAATGGTTTGGGTTGGAAGACACCAAGATCATTTCATTCCAAACCCCCTGCCACAGTCAGGGATACCTTCCACTAGACCAGGTGAATCCAAGCCCCATCCCACCTGGCCCTGAACACTTCCAGGGATGGGGCAGCCACAACTGCTCTGGGCAACCTGTGCCAGTGCCTCACCACCATCACAGTAAAGAATTTCTTTCTAATATCTAATCTAACCCTGTCCTCTGTCAGTTTGAATTCATTCCTCTTTGTCCTATCACTACATGTTCTTGTCAAAAGACCCTCCCCAGCTTTCTTGCAGCCCCTTCAGGTACTGAAAAGCTGCAATAAGGTCACCCCAGAACCTTCTCCAGGCTTAACAATCTCAATTCTTTCAGTCTTTTCTCGTACAAGAGGTGCTCCAGCCCTCTAATCATCTTCATGACCTTCCTCTGGACTCGCCCCAACAGATCACTGTTCTTCCTGTGCTGGATGCAGCACTCCAGGTGTGTCCCACCAGAGCTGAGCAGAAGGGCAGAATCCCCTCCCTCACCTGCTGCCCACACTGCTTTGGGTGCAGCCCGAGACATGGTTGGGCTCCTGAGCTGTGAGCACACAGTGCCAAGACATGCCCAGTCTTTCTCCCACCAAGTCCTTCACAGGGTTGTTCTCAACCCCTTCCTCAACCACTCCATACTGATACCAGGAATTGACCCAACCCACGTGCAGGACCTAGCACTTGGCTTTGTTGAACCTCCTGAGGTTCCCATGGGGCACTTCTCGAGCTTGTCCAGGTGCTTTTCACTGCCACAAGCACAGACTGCTGACTGACACTCAACCTGATCACACCTCAGTTCCTTCAGGCACCTGACACCCAGGGGGGCATTACAGAAACAGGAAAAAAATGGTGAGGTGGTTGTGTCTGCATTAGCAGGGACAGAAAGCACAACACAGACACTGTCAGAGACATGATCTGACTGTGGTGAGTAGATACAGAACCCAATAATGGTGCTGATAAGATTTGAGGCATGTTGTGGACACCTTGGATGTGATACTTGCCAAATCCAAACCAGTTGCAGACAACTTAAGGGAAAGGAGCTCCACTTATTTTACCTTTATTCTTACAAAATACACTTCCAATGCTAAAAAAAATGAAATCTCTAGCTGAAAACAGTGGCCTCTGACCGCTTCAAATTGAAATCTCATGTGACAATTTTCTTGGCAATAAGGACACTTGATGGATGACAGCCCAGAAACTTCAATTTCATGGGCTTCAGTCCAAAACTGTACCTTTTATCCTGGAATCTCCATTGACAACAGGTCAGTCAAATAAGACCTTTCTTTCCTTGTGAGTGGATTATATCACATTCCCATCAGCTTCATTGACTTTATCACTCCTTGTTGCAAGGAACTGCACAAACACTTTCAAGACCACGAGCTGAAGCACTATCCAGAATTTTACCCCACTGTTTCATCTGTAAATATCATCAGAGACACACTGCTTTCCATTGAAATGTTCTTATTTTCTGGCAATAAAGTCTCTTCTTTCTACATTTACCAAAATTAGACATAAAACATATTCCACCCTTTCCTCACATAGATAGTGCTGCAGAAGGAAAGGGAAGTGGAGCACATCTGTAAGCTTGCCCTGAGATAGTGTTTGAAATCCTTGTGGTCTAACAGCTTGCAGGACTTTACTGCAGCTAAGATTGACAAGAACAGAGACTAGTTTCTTTTCTGATACCTTGAAGCAAAGAAACCATTCAGAACCTGTAGTGCAATCGGAATACTGGAGCGGCCTCTACTTTCTGTAGCCAATTTTTTATTTGCTGTTCCATCCACTGGTGTTTTTGAAAGCAATGAGATCAAACTGAGCAAACTGGGATGCCTAAGAAAATCCCCTTCTTTTGGGTTCACTTCTCATGCAGATGGGAAAAAGAACCCACAAACACACTGATCTCAACAGTCTGGTGGTGACACTCGGGAACTATTTTCCCAGCCTGAACATTCGCATGAATGAGATCCTGGCATCTGAAGATCTGCTTGGCTGCTATCACTTAAGAAGCTGACATCAGCAAAAACCTTCTCCTGAGCGAGTGAGCAAGCCACAAGCACAACAAAGGCTTCTTTATCTAATGCTATTAGAGCGCAATCAAATCCAAGTTCAAGCACAACAACAGAGATCCCTGGGAGCTGTTTGGCTTTTCCGCACGTGCTGGCACCACAGCTCTTCCCACAGCTCTTCACTTTTACCAGGCAGAGTAGGGCAGAGGGTTTTCATTGGGAACTCACATGTGAAAAGGACATGAACAAACCATAAACCACAGACTCAAAGCAGAAACCAACCCACCAGCTCCTGCCATACCCAAGTGGCTCAGGTTGTGCCAAGCTCAGAGCACTCATGAGGATTTACACCTCGTGCTGTCCTGAGGATACAAGTTACCAGGCTTCAGAATCAAATCAGGCTGAAAAAGACTTCTGAGACCACCCAGTCCAACCTGTCACCCAACACCACCATGTCAACTAAACCATGGCACTGAGTGCCACATCCAGTCTCTCCTTAAACCTCAAATTCCTTTGCTCTTACCTCCAACTGAAGAGAGAGCGTGGAATATTGGAATGTGCTGCCCAGGGAGGTGGTGGATTCACCATCCCTGGAGGTTTTCAAGACGAGACTGGATGTGGCACTTAGTGCCATGGTCTAGTAACCATGGTAGGATTGGACTTGATGATCTTGGAGGTCTTTTCCAACCTGGTTGATTCTATGCTCCTATATCACCCTGTACAGGATACACACTGTTAAGCATCTTGCTGCTCCTACTTGTATAAAGCTGCAGTGAGTTCACCTCAGCTCAGACCTTCGGCAAAGTGCAATTCCCTCACTCTGCGACCAACCTCTCGCTGCTTTACAGAACCACCACCAAGGTGGGGAGAGACCCCTGAGATCACGAGTCCAACCCTTAACTCCACACCCCGCCGCAACCCCCAAACCCCTTTGCTGATGTTCGCCGCCCAAACAAGTTTCTGTCCAGGGAACTCAACTCCATCCGACGGGAAGAGCACAAGGCATCCCGCAGGGACTCCCCGCGCCCGCAGAGCGGGGA
>NW_008679226.1:0-548 GCF_000695815.1 Acanthisitta chloris | reverse complement strand
TCCAACCTTGATGGTTCTATGATTCATGCCACGGTTTGTCATATCCCAGCCCCACCACATTTCTGTATAGCTGATACAGGTTTTACGACTAGCAACCACACACACATCTCAAGCCAGAACCTCTCTCTGTTCAGTTTCTTTGCAGCAGTGCTTTACTCTGGCCCACACTCATTGCACATTGCTCTGAACTCAGAGATTCTCTGAACCTCCTCTGTAACAGTGACCCACTTAGTGGATGAAGGAAGGGCTATGCACGTGGTCCATCTGGATTTTAGGAAGGCATTTGACACTGTCTCTCATAGCACACTTGTAGAAAAACGGGCTGCTCCTGGCTGGGATGAGTGGACTCTTTAATGGGTAAAGAACTGGTTGATGGCCAGAGAGTTGTGGTGGATGGAGCTAAATCCAGTTGGGGCTGTCACTAGTGGTGTTCCCAGGACTCAGCATGGCTCAGTATTGGGGCTGGTCCAGTTTAACACCCTTATTGGACATGGGGAGTGACTGCACCTCAGTGAATCTACAGACACTAAGTTGGGTGGGAGTGTGGA
>NW_008679225.1:7474-19813 GCF_000695815.1 Acanthisitta chloris | reverse complement strand
CCCTCCCTCCCTCCCTCCCAATCCCATTCTCTTTCTTTTGGTTTTGGGACTTAGTGCTGCTTCCTTACTGCAGCCTCAACGCTGTTTTAATTTGCCTTATGCGGCAAGGGCAACTGCAGCTTGTAGAGTTATCTCACAAGTAAATAGCAATGCCAAGCAAGATAAATGAAAACAGTAGAAACAGGAGGATTGCCTTGTAGCCTTGGATGTTCCCATTTTGGCTGTCGGCAGGAGGGGGGTCCCAGGTGAGCTCCAGCTGGCTTGCAGAAAGGGAGTTTACTTGGATGTTCTGTGGGGCCAGCGCTGGTGCTAGAGAGAAAGGAGGACAGAAGAATTAATAGTGACAAGCAGAACTAGTTCATATCCAGGTTGCAGTTTTCAATTTGCAGAAGGACCGAGGACAGACTCTGTTTATGCCACAAGTCAGCACACGGAGCGAGCCCTGGGGTATCTGCATCACTGGGATGTCTTGGCACACATGGAGTGAGGAGCAGCTGAGCCTCAGGATGTGGTTATGTTCTGTTCCATGCAGGCTGAGTTAGACACTGAATCAACTCAATCCTGCCAGCAGCTTTGGAAAACAAAGGAAAATTTTACCTTGGTTCTCTGGTAGTGTTTGGGGCTCGCCTTTGGCAGTGGCTGATGCCCCTGATCAACTCTTCCTGCAAGTGACCGTGACCAAGGCAGCCCCTGCCACTATCAGCCTGGGCTCTCACTCAGCAGCAAGTCCTTACCACAGATTGTTCCCAAGGCTCCAAGACTTGGGGCCAAAATACTGTCAAAAAGTACCTCCAAACCCAGTCAGATGCTAGTCAATTCACTAATATTTTATGTATGACAAAAAGACTTAGCTTACTACTTCTTAGCTCCACTTTGATGACACCTTCACATGCACACACTGGTCCTCTTTGGCTCCTGCTGGCATGTCTTCTTTGTACTGTGCTGTGCTAGAAACTAATCTTTGAGTGCACCTGGGTCACTCCATCCTTCTCTGTGTCAGAATCCAACTTGGTGCAGGTGGATTTTCTTCCCCCGCGGCTAGTGAGGATGGTCTGTTTCCCTGACCTGCTGTCTCTGCCTCCAGCAGCTTTTAACAAAACAGCTCATGTTCTGTTCACAGAAAAGGTGCCCAAGCATGTCCTGTGCAAACTCCAGAACTAGGGAGAGAAAGGCAGGGCAAAGGGTACACTTCTCCTTTCTCCGTGTTCACAGTGCCACAGCCTTGACCCAGACCACCTGAGAAAGTCTCTTTTCTCTCTGCCCCTTTATAGGCCATAAATAGAAGTGATAAAATATTCACCACTCGGGCTGGATAGCCCCAGTTAGCTGTTCCTCCGGAGACTTCTTTCTTTAGAGTGAATGACCTTCATAAGTCACACTTTTCTACCAATACTCCCTCCCCCCCGAGTTATAAAATAAAAAAGTAATTAACACCCACTCAGCCTGACACCAACTATTTATTTTGTTCTAACTGTGTGGTTTCCATATTATCACTGCCCACCCTGCCGTTAATGGAAATGTTAATAACCAGCGCCAGGTTGTTGTGACAGATGCTTGGGCTCATTATCAGAAATTCTTATTTACCGCTCCATTAAACGACAGAATCGCACAAAAAAACAATTCAATCAAAACTAACTGGAGGAATTTTAACAGCCACATTAATAATCCAAAACATAAATAAAGTTAATGTCTTTTGCATGTTTGCCATCGGCAACTCTATTGCAAAATTATTGCTATACAATTAAAACGTGAAAGGTAAAATTGAAAATAGCCTTTATCCCAGGGCTCGGTTAAATCTATTTGGTTTTGTGGGTTTTTTTTTTCCTTTTTTGGCTGGCTAGTGAAGGCATGAGGTGACAGTGACCATCAGTAACACCCAGCTTGTTCACAGGGGTGCACTTGTCTGATCCTTGCCCTGTTTCTGCGCTCAGCAGAGGATTGCAGGCAGCAGCCACCAGCTGGCTGGCTGCCCTCAGTGCAATGGAGCGCTGGTAAACACCAAAAATCTCAACTTTTTAAGACTTTCACAGTCAGTGAAAGTCTCACATCAGAGTGTGAGGCCAAACCGATCACTGAGCACAAACCTGAAAACGCATCGCGGAGATTTGCAATGATGACACGCTCGGGGAAACAGGAATATGTACAATCACAGGAGAAAATGGAGCACTTTAGCAGTGGGTTTTCTTTCTAAGGAGTGACACTACTGCCTGTCCTGAGTGACAGCTTCAAAGTGCTCTCAACACCCAGGTCTGATGCAGCACCTACAAGAGTGTTTTCCATGTGCCAGCCTGGAATAAATGCCACTTCTGAGATGCAAACCATCAGAAGGGATGGCATGTGCAACACACTGCCAGAAAAACACTGCTTTTCCTCAAACCCTTCCTGGAGCACATCTAAGAAACACAGTGGTTAAAAACTGCCAGGGATAACTGTGCTGACACCCTTGCTGCTGGACCCACACTTTTGCTGGCACAGCGGCGGAAAATTTGATGGGAGGAACAAAAAAAATCAAGACAGTATGGAAAAAGACATTTCTCTTCGCTACCCCAGAGCCTCCAGAAGATGCAAATTGTTTGGTTTTGTGCCCTGTGAGTCTGTCCCTCTGTTCCACTTTCAAAGGCTGATGTGTCCCTCCTCTTCTAAGCACAGATTTCTTGTTGACAGCAGGGGACAGCAGAAAAGTGCTGCTGATGCTTGATGTGGCTCCGTGCAGACAGCACGTTACATTAGGGGTGAAATGAAATATTTTAAAAAGAAGGAAACACATCCCTAAAGACTCTACCTGTATGCAACCCCAAACCATTCCCTAAATATATGGACAGCCTGTGCCAACAAAAGCAAGTGCATTTTAAAGGTGAATTCAAAAGCCTTTTACCTTCTAGGAATGCAGTTCAAGATTACTGAGCTCAGAATTTTTCATGGCTGTTGAAATCACGAATACATAAAAAGCAAGGTTAAAGCTGCACACCCCACACTGCTTTAGGTGCTAGTGACATTATCAACTATAACAGGAGTGACACAGACCCCCGAGGGTCCAAACACAGCTCTTGGCAGGTGGAAAGCATTTCACTTTCACTGAAAAAAAAATATCTATGTATTCATGAAGTCTAATTCTGTGCAAGTATTCTGCCTTGGAATCTCATGCAGATATTTGTAAACATTTCTTTTCTTACCTGATTTCAATTTACCTTTGAGATTGTCTCCTTGAAACTCTCAGTCAAAGCATAAGGAGAAAGATTGAGCAGGTTGTATAGTAATTAGTAAAAAATACGGACTGGGCTGATGTTGGTAGATCAGATAAAGACAACAAATCTATCTAGAAATGTGGAGAGACTGTCAAAAGGAGCCCATAAATAAAGTTACACATCTAAATCCACATTTAAACACATCACTGCCCTCATTTTCCAGCCATACTGAGCAGCCTCTGCGCACACTGCAGGTAATTTGAGCCTGCAAATGCTTATAACCTTTGAAGAGAAGGTGCTTAAAATCCCCAGTGGCCTGGCCACTCCAGAGCTCCGAGCACTGCAGAAGGTTCACCTTAGCTTTTCTCGCCTGGGATATTTGCTCTCTGGGCACTCAGAGCTTTTCATCAATACCCAACTCCCATTCCTTTTCTCAGTGACAGTCGCCACGATGCTCTGTGGCACCAGGTAGGCAACAAATCCTTGTGATTCATTGGGTAAACTTAATAACTAGTTTTATGAAGCATTCCTTGCTTCTCTTACATCTGCTCCAGTTTCTGGGGAGCACAGGATTTCTCTTCTACTGGTTTTCTAATTGTTCTGTAATGCCAGTATTATGTTAGGAATTTCACAGCCAAGTCTGGGACAAGATTCCCTGATACTCACATGCCATTTAAATAAGTATGCAGGCCAGAAATGTGGAGAAAAATTCAGTGAAGGAGGCTGAAGATTTTCTGTGCATCAGCTTGATCCCAAACAATCCCAAGCAAATTTCCTTTTTGTAAAAACCTCTGATCCTTTCCTACCTAGGAAGCCTTTCCCTCCAGTTCATCAAAGTATCCTTGCCTGCCTTTATTCCCTAGTAATCAATATATTTGCATTTTGGTGTTAGCACTTAGAGGCCAGAATCTCATTGCACAGTGGCTGCATAAACACAGAACAAAGGCACAGCTCCAGGCCCCAGAATCCTCTAATCTGTGTGTCTCCACATTACAATGGTGGTGGTTGCAGCATGTTATCAGCTGTAATCTTACCTAGTGAGGCACAACAAGGGAGAAGGCACAGCAATATTCAGTGTAGCATGTGCTGATGGTTAATGCCTGCACATCAGCGCTTCCAAAGTTTACACCCTGATTCCTGGCAGACAGAGTCATGGAAAACAGAGCTGGAAAGAGTTTGGAGAGGTCTCAGACATCATCTCCCTGTGCCACACCAGGATCAGTTTGTCTGTGTAGGCTCAATCACTGACTTCTTTCCAGATTGCCCCACCATTCCCACACAAACCCTGCCAGCATGTCTCTATTTTAAAACCTCTTTAAAGCAGGGATACATATAATATACTATAATAACAACTCATAAAATAACTCTTGGATTATTATTTTTGATGCCTAACCTAAACCATCCTCACTGTATTGAAGTTACATCCCTGCAGTGGTATGAAGAACAGATTGTTTCTTCTTCAGCTGCAGCCACTGCCCTCAAGTTACAGTGTACATAAACAACAGTTTAGTGGATTGGAAAACCAAACACAACACAGCAAACAGAAGGTCACAAGATAAAACACAGACTGATCTGCAGAATGGCCAAAGTGGAACAGAAGGTGTTTTCCTGCTGTACAGGCTTAGAGAAGGAACACAAGGATGGTACCTCCCAAGAAAGACCAAAAGAGTGGATCTGCAGATGTTTGCAGTCACTCCTTGCACGAAGAAAAAGCAGCATGAGAGAAAGATGTTCACTGCTTGTTGGCCATTTTCTTAGAGTGCCTGCAAAAGAGCAGTGGGAGTGAGGAACGGAGCTTCCCCTGAGCAGCAGAACCTCAGTGCCATCAGGAATGCTGCGTGAGCGATGCTGATTAGTTCAATAACAATTAGTTAATTGTGCTTCAAAACCAGCTACTGCGAAGCTGCTTTCCGCTGTGACAAAGCAGCACAAGCTATATTTAGAATGTAAAACATGTTTCCCACTAATTTCTGGCTGTGTTAGGCTAGGCTACATCTTGTGATGGAAGTCTGTGTTTTTTCCAAGGACTGCGCTTTCTGCGGTTACTCAGATGTATTTCTGAGACACTAAGACAGGCAGAGTCACATACTCTGCGGTTACTCAGATGTATTTCTGAGGCACTAAGACAAGCAGAGTCACATATAAAGGATGTGGGTCTTAACCCCTCCAACACTCTCCATTTGCTACATTGGACCTGAGTGCTCCTACCCCCTTACTCAGGCATGGCAATTTGGCACCAAAACCTAGTGCTCTGCCAGTCATTAACTTCATCTCACACTTGTGTCACCCTGTGACACGAAATGAGTCTCAGCAAAGGAGCAATCTGGCCTCCTCACCTTTGACAAGCCCAACCTCCTACTGGGTGGGGGAGGAGGTTAGAGCAGCTGGAAATGCCAGGTTTTGGCTGGAAATAACCCTTTTTGAGGGATGCTGATGGATATTATGGATGTGTTGATTTACACAGTTGCATAGTGGAGAGAGAGTGTAAGAGAAATGGAAACATTTCCTAGTGTACCAATGGAAGTCAACACAAGAAGAACTTGAACATCTCTCTCACCTTCATGAATGCTGATGGAGAGCACAATCTAATCAGTGCAAAAATAGAAAGACAAACCTAGTTTAGTGGCAAAGAAGGGGTGGAGAGGAGACAAGGAACAGCTGTCACAACAGGGACTTAGGGAGTCTTGCACACCTGTAATTGCTCTACTCCACACCATATTATCATGGGAAAGCAAACACTTGGTCTTCTCCCCATATACCACACAGTACAGTAGCTGTGTTTTGTCACATCAAATTTTTATGGGTATTAAAGTCATGAAGAAGCATAAATTAGAGCAGCTGCAAATGATACCCAAATGTAACATCCTCAGCTTCTTTGACTAGCACTGGGAAGCTTCCCAGTGTTGGCTAGACAGGTCTTCAGCACCTGCAGAGATACGAGAGGGAGGTGGGGGTGAAGGGAGGAGGGAGGGAGACACAACATTCCTGTATTTATCAGGGAAACATTGAAATGAAACAAGGACTAGAAATGGAGTATGCTTTCCACAGACACAGACCTAGGAGGTTATCTGGCAGTGCCAGTTTTTGAATGAAGGAGGCAATCACAACCTGAGGAAACCTCCAGCAACATGACTTATTCATGTAGAACCTTCATAAACTGGCAAGTGACTCATGCAGAAGTAATTCTCATCCTGTTCCTCACCATCTCTTCCAGCAGTGGTAAACACACTGTTGCTGTGATTCCCAAGCTTTTTGTGTGGGGTTTGGATTTCCCAATGAGCCATATGCAATCCAGGATTTTCATGGGAGAGACATGATTTGAGTGATGCATTAGAAGTTACTGTGATTGCAACCACAGCAAACCTCATGGAGCAGTATTGTGAGAGTTACAGCCTGCAAACAAAAGCCACACACTTCTCTTTTGCTGAAGTTCACAGCCACAGTTCTGCTTAGCTAACACAACCCTAAAATAGCCTATCACATTGCATACTGAGATTATCCATCAAGGGAGTGAGAGTGCCTGGCCCAAAAGGAAAGCCCTTACGGAGCTGTCAGACTGCCTCTGGAAAGGGCATACAGGTAGGTAAAACAGGAAGGAGGGAAATCATAAAATGAGCTTTTTCCTCTATTTCTTTCGTGTCAACAAGGATATGATCACATGCAGGCAGGCAGCCCATCAGTCAGCAGAGACCATGAGCAGGAACAGCAAGAGTCTGACAAGCATCAGGTATGTGCAAACAAATACACAGGCACAAACCTTCAAGCTGAAATCCCCTCCATGCACATTAGGGTTAGGTCCTAAAACCCCCTCTTACTTAGCTCCATGCACATTAGGGTTAGCTCCTCTGGACAGCCAACCCAGATGTGTAACAGAGAGGAGTGTTGGCTCTGATGAGCACAGGTTTCGCCCCCCAGGAGCTACTGAAGGTTGTTCAAGGGATGGTGAAGAACTGGTTAGTGTTTGATACTCTGACCCAATCCTCTCTTGTGTGCACTGGGAGCAGTACCAGGATGGGAAGGTATTGGTCTCCACTCTCTTAATAGAGTCTGCCCATTAGAGAGGCAAAATTATTGATTTCAGACTATTTTCCCAGGCTTGCCAATTCCCATGACTCCTCCTCCATTTACAGTCATGTTCCCCTCATTTTAACTTGTTAATCCCACACTTGAATATCACAATACCACGAGTTCATGGGCAGCTGACAAAAGCACCCACTTAATGGTCACTAACAGCAGTGGCAGCACCTACTAAAGCCTAACCAGCACCAACAGCCCCTTATGCTTCACTAAAGCCAAGAGAGTGTATCAAATAATCAGGGTGAAACTCCACTGGGTTTGACATATACTAAATGTTAAAAGCCACATCAGAAGAACGTCAAAGGCACAGGTGAGATCTGACCCTGCAATAACCTTTCGCTGTGGCTTTAAAGCAAGTCTGGGGAGCTGAACCCCACGAGGGATTAATTAAGGATTTACAGATTGAAATGGTCAGGGAGCCCCAGGGAGCCCATGGAGGACTGTGTTCTTGTGCTCCTGGGGAGAGAGAGATTAAATTTAAATTTTCTTGACTCTCAGTGAGAGTCTCCTCTTTCTTTCTTTATTTTTGCATCCCTGAGATCAGCACTGTGGTCCTCCACCCCCTTATCATCTCAGTGTCTGGGTTGCTGTGGCCAAAATCTTTTGGAATATTGGCAATTCATAAGAAAAAATGGCAACTTTTTTTTTTGTTTTGTTTTCAGTCTACAACAGACAACTGAAAAGCATCCAGTTCCATGATTGACGACGGATACAGAAAACAGATGTCGGAAAAGAAAACCAACTGTGTTTCTCCACAGCTGGCTTCACAGCAAAGCTGTACAGAGGAGGCAAAGCCACGGGAGTTGAGACCCATATGAAAATACTTACAACATTTTGCTCATATATCCCAGGATGACTGAAAACAAGCAGAGCAGGACTGCACAATTAGAGGAAATAGAAATTTGGCTGAAAATATAACCCTTTAGTCAAAAGCACTCGAACTGTAGCCTGTGTCTGCTGGAATAGGAGTTATCAGCCAGGGGCTTCCTTACTCCCTTACCAGGGTAATTTGTGGTTCATTTTACTTTACTACTGATTGCTCCTGTTTTTTGAAAGGAAGGTTAATTCCTTTGCTTTTAATGGAGTAGCTCTGCTGTTAGTTCAGTAAAGCTTTGCATACACGATCAGGCTTCACATTCCTCCACTCTCTGTGCACTGTACAGGGATGTCCCTGCTCTGGGCTCTTCACAGGTCATATAATACTGCAGCAGAACAGCTAATTCTTCCTTCCCCTCCCACTGCTGCTCACACCAACTGCAGCACAAAGCCAGGAGTCCTCATGATGAATTTGGGTATGGAGAATCTGTCTGTCTCAGGCTACAGTCAGCACTGAAAACCCACATCAAATTATTGGGGTTGTGAGATGGAAGTTCATCATCTGAGCAAAACAGTGCATGGCAATCACAGGCCAATGCCTCCCACCCCAGTGATCGCCATGGCAAGGATAAGCAAGCACAGTTGATCAAAAATTGGTGATATTTTTGCTTGGAGAGAAACATCTTTCCTACACTGAGACGTGACAAAAAGAGGCAATTAGACCTGAGCTAAGCAGGAGCTGTGGCACTGCATAAAGCATTGTGCTATACCAAAGGCTGCTTATGACCAATATTAACAACTTAATGAGCTGTTAATGAGGCGCGCGTTCAGCTTTTACTTGCAGCATGAAAACATTGCAAATCATTTTAGGGAGCTTCTGGATTGTCAATGGAGAATTAAAGATGTCAAATAAGCCCATCAAATCTATGTCTCAATCTGGACACTGCTTTCCAGTGCATTCGCTTAAAATTCCTTCTCCTATATGGTAGAATAACTTGCTTTGACAGCAGTACGACTCTCAGACTTTGCTTCCTTCTGCCTTGACATTAGATTTCAGTCTCCAGAGAGCTGCAGGGATGTCATTTTGACATGTTGACATTAAGGACACTTCTTCCACAGACTCACACTGGCACAGTTACTTGCTGTCTTGCCATTGTAAGAGCAGCTACTGAGCTAAGCCACCAAATCTGGAAGTCTAATTATGAAATCTTTGCAATAATCTGTAAACAGATTAAGAATGTAAAATTACCCTTAAAATATCGCCACTTTGAGTAGGAAAGGGAGCCAAAGTTTATAGAGAAAATTCATCTCCATAACTCCCCAGCATTGCAGCAATATCGCCGAGACAAAAGCAATGACTAATGCTCTAATGTGGGCACACTTTAGTGTGTTATTTTTTTACTGTCCTGTCACAGCCCTGCAGGATTAGATCCTGTGGCTGAGTGCTATGCACACTGCTGTTACCTCCAGTGGAGCTGCGTTGATGGGAACAACAAATCCAACTTGGACTTGCAGCAGACAAGCCCCAGGTGGAACTCCATAGATAGAGTGAACCAGGAGAAATTGAAGATCCACCAAGAAATACTGACTGAATATACCCAGTGGCTAATCCTGCTCTTAGAAATGGAATGCTGTTGGGATACAGGCATATTGGTTTCCAAGAGAAACTGGAAAGAGGCTATTTTCCCAGTCCAAACAGGAAATATCTCAGCACTTTTCTTTTCACTCCATCTTCCTACAGTTTCCCTTTCTTGCTCTGCTGTGACTTTATTCTGTCTTTTAGCACATTGTTGGACAACATGGCTTGGATCTTTAACGCCAAACTCAAGAGGAGAACTTTTCGTTCCTTAGGATGAAAGACACTGGGGACAGAATGACAACCCAGTGTTGCTCCTGGAGCAGGGCATTCCCAGGATGACTGGGAAAAGCTTGTTCAGAACTGAACATGACATTGGAACAGCTCTGTAGGTCCATCAAATTTAAAGGGAAGGGAAAGGGAAAATCAAAGTTTCAAACATTCTGTCATCCCCCAAAACAGCCTTTTGCTGATGTCCACAGGTGTCAGCAGTTAAAAGGCAGATTCCCTAACTTTTCAAAGGCTTGGTGCTTTTAAAGTGTCAAGGAAGTTCAACCCCTTTGTTTAAAGTCTGAGCAAAGGAAACCAATAATTTATTTACTGTGCTACTTCCCAATAGCTTCCCTCCATCCCCCTTTGTTTATCAAGGGAAGATACTGTCCCTAGGCTGACAGGTTTTAGAGTACTGCAATGTGAAATGGCCACGATAATCCTTCTCTTCCTTCCTCCAGTGGCATCTGGGATGGAACTGCCCACCCAGCTCTTGCAGCTGTGCCAGCAGCAACGTGCTCCCTATCTGCATAGGCACAGTCAGCCCACATGTCCCACACAGATAGGAGAAAACAGCCACGGGGCCACGGCAGCCTGATTGAAGCTGCCAGCTCTAATGTGCTGAAATGTTGTCATTCCTCTTGTAGGCTGTTAACAAGGAAGCACAGGGGACTGCTCCACACAGCATATCCTCTGCTGCGTTCGGGGCAGGGAAGGAGATAAAGCTGCTTGCTGGAAGAGAAAGGAGGGCCCAAGGTAGTGCTGAGGGACCACCCACTCCAGAAAGCAACCCATGATGGGCAGATGGCATCATGTGGGGTATTTTGTGTGAACATATAAAAGGGTGAGGCCTGCAGAAAGATGAAAACACCCAAGGATAAAGCAGACTTGTTCTGCCAACCTTCTGTGCCATTAGCACAAGAGACAAAGGGACATTGACCCAGCACAGATAACCAGGTAAGAAGGGACAAGAACTCTGTGCTAGAAGCAGTTTATAAAGGGGAGCCAGGTGACTGGAGTTAAGTCTTTGCTTCCTTACAAGGCCTCTTTGTCCTTATCATGGTTTCCGCTCTCAATTTTGCCTCCTTTTCCCAAACCTAATTCACTAATTTTAGTCTTGGAGCTTTCCAGATGGCTTCTGTTTCTTGCCTGCAAAATGCTGGAGATGGCCAAGTGCTTCCCCTGATGTTACTGACAGAATAGATCTTCCCTCCCTGTGTCAGCTACAGGTGAGCAAAAATAAAGGTTGTGAAGTCCAGGAACACCTGTGGTGCTGCAGGCTGGAGGGCAGATGAAAATAATTGCCAATAACAGGAAGGCATTTGCTTTGGTGTCTGCTAGCTTTGAACTAAGAGGTAGCTTCAGCTTCTGAAGACAGAGGTAAGAAACAGTCATCCCTCTGTCCCACTGTTCCTTTCCAAGCTCCAATTTCACTTGGAAGAAAGTGAGAGATCTAGGAAATCGACTCTGAAAGATGATGGTACAACCAAGGTGGCATTTCAATGGAGGACTTCTAAAGAAAGGGATCTGTCTCTCAGCTCTTTTTACTCCTTGCCTTTCCCATTACAGAACCAGCTCTCAGTGATCATCATTAAAAAGAACAACAACAACAACCCAGCCTCATCAGTTCTTGTGAACGCTGAAGGTCGCCAATGTCTCCAGCAGTTATAATGACACAGATCACTCCCCTCGTCACACAAATGGATTTACAACCTGTTTAAAGGCTAGTGTATCCCAGAGCACTTCACCCCTTCTGCCACCTCCTCTCCACACACATGCAACTCTACTCCAGGAGCAGCTGCTGGAAGAAATGATGAATTCCATTATTTTTCATCCAAAACAGCTTTGCAGTATATGGGAGAAGCACTGAAGGCTGCAAGCTCGTTAGCACAGGATTTGTATTGCTGCCTTTTATTTTATTCACCTTCCCAAATTAGGTGAAGCATGCCTGCCCCAAACCTGTGATTTCTGTTTAATTAAAATGCAGGTAGTGGAGTCTCCTGAACGCCAGAGCCCACCACACAATCAGGTAGTGACAGCGACCTGGTAGAATAATGCTCTTGATATAGTGGCTGCTCTAACAGAGTCTTAATTTCAGCCGAGCAGAACAGCACCTCTGGTAGCAGCTGCGTTTCGGGCTGGGATGAATATCAGTACCCAGCCTCTCACTGAACACTCACTGCCTTCCCAATCAGAGCAGGCATCCCTGACAGCTGAACTGTTAAATGAATTAACAAGGCGAGAAGGGGGTTTGCCAGCGGGGCTGCTACTCCCTTCCTAATTTCTGCAAGTGGTGGCTTTCAATTTTTCTGTCATTTGTCAGGAGATGCACATGGTTCTCTAATGAGCAGGGCAGAGCTGCAGCCAGCTCTAAAAAGGCAACGTTAGAGGATCTTCTGGTCTGTGGAGGAGAGG
>NW_008679225.1:2401-7447 GCF_000695815.1 Acanthisitta chloris | reverse complement strand
AGGACGCAGGCTCTGTTTCAGACTGAACAGCCTTCCTGGCTGTGCTGAGCTCAAGGACTCCCAGCCTGCTCTCCCAACATGAGAAAGAACTGCTCTCCACACCAGTGAGTTTTGCCAACATCCAGGCAGAACTCAAAATGGAGCCTTTGATGGGGCTTTGATCTTATGTGCTACTGTAACAAGAAAAAGGTTTTGTTTCCCTGTATGATAAAATCCCCCCAACACATCCCAAAAAACCCAACCCACTTGAATCCAACACATTCACCAGGCAAGTCAGGATGCAGAGGTCTGTTACTCATGTCTGGCTCATGTTGTTCTCTACCAAAATTTCCCCCTGTCCATCAGTCAGAGGTAAGGGAGACCTGAGCATTTGGAATACCCAAAGAAGCTGTTGACTGGGGTACAACTCAACAGCACTCCAAGGCTTGAGAGGAACTCCGCATTTGTGTGCCTTTTACTCATTTAATTGGCAAAACTGCCAGAATGTTGGTTTTAAAGGCTTCTTTTCCCCCAAGTTTTAAGGTGGTTCCATTGCCTACTGGAACTTTTATTGTAAAAAACTGGATAGAATGATAGGAAAATCTTCAGGTCTAACAGAGCAGAGCACAAGAGGGGAGGAAGAATCACAGACACTCCTGCATTGTTCATCTGACTGCACCAAACATAGAAACTGAACCGGACAACAACCATCAACAAACATCAATACTCAACAGAAAAGGGTATTTTGACTGAGCTGGCCTAAGCCCAGCACATTTCCCCAAAGGCACATGCTATATATTCCTTTTTATGATCACCTCCCAGAATTACTGCAACGCTTACGGCAGAACGAAGCACCATCTAACAGCACTGAGACCTAAGTTATCTAGGTGCTTCACACCAGGGGCTGGTCCCTTTCTGTCATTTTGTGCCCAGTGCTATGACTGTGTCAGCATTTGTTGTTTATTGGGAAGCTTTTCTCTATTTTTAACCTGGATGCCCCATTGCTGGAGCTGAGCAGACTCATTTTTTTCCAGCTTGCTGCTTAACTGCCTTTACCATGGGTAAGAACATCGAGCGAACAATAACAACAAAAACTTGTATTTCCACAGCCACACTTTAACTCAAAGGTGTCACAAATCAATTTAAAACTTAAATTGCAATACCAGCTCCAATCACTTTGCTCACAGGATAAATCACAGCCAGTTCTGGAGGTGGAAGAAGCAGTTATATAACAAAGCGTAATAACTTCACACAACAAGAGTGAAAATCGGCAGGAAGATCCTACATTCATCATTTCTACCACGTGAACCTGGATTGTCTCTTACCAGAGGTAAATCCAGTAACTCTAAAAACCCATCCAAGTCATGCTACAACTTCAGATACACCAGTCCTGCCTGTGAAAGGAGGTCTTCTGGATATCATGGAATGGTTTGGATTGGGAGGGACCTTAAAGCTCATCTAGTTTTAGCCCCCTACCATGGGTAGGGACACCTTCCACTAGACCCTCAGGGGTTATGTAACTATCTCAGTTTCCACCCCAGTTTGTCTCCTCCCATTGCCCTGTTCCCTGTCTGAGTTATGATAAGGAAAACCCAGACCACGGGATTAAAAAGACATGATACAACAGCATTCCCTTCTCTCCCCTAGCTGATTTCCCATGCTGTGTACATGTATATAAGTGCATGCATTGGCTCCATTTGCAGCAGTGAGATATTTAGCTCTGAAACAAAAATGTATTTTGAAGCCAGATACAGTTGGCTCCACTTGGGACTTTCTTTGCTGCAGTTGCAGAAGGAAGTTGGAGCAGCAGCAAACTAGAAAAAAATGTAAATATTGCCAGCTGTCTCTCCAGAACCATGCTGTTCTGATTAATTTATGATGTTTTCAAAAAAGACAGTGAATGTTACACCATTTGAAATGAAAAGGTTAAGTAGAGTTTTAAAAAATGTGCCATAGAGCGTAAAAAAAAAAAAGTGCTTTGCTTAGTTTTGAGCAATAGAATATTTAATGAATAATAATAAAATGAATTAGTGCTGGGTGTGATAGCTTCTACATCCTACAGCCCTGAGACAGAGGAACACAAGTAATGGGATCCGTGGCAGGCTGAATAACAGGAGGGTGAGCACTGCCTCTGCTTGTTCTGAGCTTCCAAAGATGCTGCAGCAGAAATTGATACCATAACTAACAGCTATTTTGGTGCCAGCCTCTCTCCAGCTGGGGTCACCATAAATATGGCCCTGCTGTCGTGGCTGTGAGGAAGACATCAGCTATTGCAGTCCTGCCCTTCTCAGCCGAGTTCCCGAGAGCAGTGTCAGCTGTGGGTTAGCTGTGCTCTGCAAAACCACCTGTTTCATGAAGCATTCAGAGAAGTGTCTACTCAACTGCTTCATCCTGATTTCCACCTTTGCAAAACCACCTGTTTCATGAAGCATTTAGAGAAGTGTCTACTTAACTGCTTCATCCTGATTTCCACCTCCAGCCTTCCAATGGAGGGATTTAAAAATATACTTCATAATGGACTCATGCACTAGGTCCATGGTAAGCAAAGGTCTGAACAGTGCCACTGACCTCAGCTGGATGCAGCAACAGTCTGCACAGTCCTGAGAGCAATCATCACCTGTGCCTTCAAAGCCAGCATAAAACTAGACATAGTGTCCTCTTGCTTTGAGAGCATAAAAATACAGCCAGGTGTGGTGCAAGGCAATGTTTCTACACAGAGAGTTATAAAATAAAAGAACCAGCTTTCCAAGTCTCCCTTGTTTTGTAGTTTTGTTTCTTTTCCCTTGTGGCTTTCCTGTGCTCCACTTTTCATTTCTTTAACTTGAGTCAATTTTTCCCTCAAGCTAATTTGGTATGAACAGTCATCCTCCTGCAACTCCAAAAATATTTTCTCTTCTTTCTCTCAAATGCCCTTTCTCCCCTTGTTCATGCAGACCAACTGGCTTTCCAATGGCAAGAAACTGTCAGTGCCAGCCTGTTCCAGGAGAGGAAGCAACAAGGACTGTTAGTGATAATGGCTGGGGAATTCCTCAAATAATCCCTTTCCTGGACAAATATTAAACATTATCTGGAGAACATTAAAACATGCTGGTACTTAAAGAAAAACAGAATCAACTAATTTTCCTTTTACCTACCTGCTTCACCCACAAACACTTCCACTGGTGTGCTGGTAGGGCTCTCACCGATGACATTATACGCTGTCATTAGTACTTCGTATCTCTTGTATTTCTTCAACTCTGAAAAAGTAAAATATTATACATTTATATTATATATTATCACTTATACTATATTACAGGTATTTTTTAGACTCCAACACCTCTTTATCACCAGACTTCTCCCTCGGGAAACAGAGCAATAGAACAGTACAATAGTGCAATGTCTACTTCCATCCTTTTTAATTCACACATCACAGTAGGATTTGCATAATTCTGAAAGGTATTCATGATGAAATGGCAGGATTTTCCAGTGTTTCCTCACAGTGTTGCTCCAGTAAGAGGAATAATGATATCTCCTAGAATATACTCATTTCTGATGGGAAAGGAATATTTCCAGGTCATTGTTAAGGACAAAAAAAGGCAGGACTTGGTATGAATATCAACATATGGGCACCTTTCAGTGTCTAACTGGTAGGAAAAAGCATGGCTGTAAGCCTCTATCTGACCCCAGAGACATATCTAGAGGGGCACTTGGCAACTGCAGTGCCCAAGAATGCCATGGCTGAAGCAGGATGCAGGGAAAGATCTGTGTGGGGAATCTGGAGACCCATCCCAAGTACTCCATGGGTATCTCTCCTTAAATGTGACCACAGTCTGACCATCAGTCACAAAGAGAAAGGAGAATTTGAAGGTTGGACTCCATTTGACCACCAGGCAACCAATTTCTTTGCTGACACAGAGAAACTACTTTGACAGATGAGGTAGGAGAGTGAGAGAAGCGTGAAAAAATCTAGAAAACTCAACTGTCTGCTGGTAATTAACAGCTGCAAACAAGGGTGGAGTAGAATCACGTCAACGTCATTAGGGGAGGCAGCGCCTGAGCAGTTTCAGATTTTGCATTTTCAGGATGAAAGAATCAATCCTCACAGATATATTTATCATCCATAATATTTAACAGGGAAATTAGAGTAGGAGAGTGATCAATAATATAAATGGCCCTATTTAAATGAGAATTGAATTAAGACACGCATGGCCAGGGGTCCAAATTTCTCCCTTTGCCAATAATTTCCCCTCTATCTATGAATCAGATATTCCCCTTAACTTGGTGGCTGACAGAATTCCATTGGTTTGGTAAGGTTCAATAAGCCTAATTATATAGGTTTGTCTAATTTCAGTTTCACAGAACACTTTACAAGTGTTGGGCTCCGATATCTGACTCAGAGTCCAGCATCGTTCCCCATTCTCAGGCACACTGTAGATGGTATCCAATACATCCGTAATTTTTTGATGTGAGACCATTAAACTCAGATGGACTGCAAAACAGAGCAAGGAAATCAGCAATAACGGCACTAAATTCATTAACATACAAAAAATAGTAAGATATATAGGATATAATACTGGGCAGCTCATACAGGGAAACTTCATTTTCTGCCACGAAAAGCCACAAGGGAGATTTTAGTGTTAACTGGATGTGGAAGAAAATGGAACACATGAGAGTTCATGCATGCAACTTTCAGTGGGGATAGGGCTTCATCTTTTTTTTTTTTTTTTTAGCCCATCACAATCTGTGACTCAAAAGCCTTGGGCAAAACCTATCTAGTGAACCATCATCACCACAAAGCAACTTGCCTTTTAACTCTGTCGAATGCTATTTTGTTCATTTCCAATTGAAAACACCTCTGGAGATGCACATAAATTCATTGGGCCCTCTCTAAACTGGCCTCATACTCCATGGAATGCCTGAGCATTGCAATGCTTGAATCAAAGGACTAATGATGTGATATGGCTAAACTCAGATGGACTGCAAAATATGTAGCAAGCAAATCAAAATTCATTCAGCATCAGCAATACTGGGTTGTTACAGTCAATAATGTTTTACCTTCCCAGCAGCCACATTTTTACAACAGCTACC